>NC_054549.1:20834432-20928330 GCF_017654505.1 Polyodon spathula
GCACAGCACAGCTACAGCACAGCTACAGCACAGCACAGCTACAGCACAGCACAGCACAGCACAGCACAGCTACAGCACAGCTACAGCACAGCTACAGCACAGCACAGCTACAGCACAGCTACAGCACAGCTACAGCACAGCACAGCTACAGCACAGCACAGCACAGCACAGCTACAGCTACAGCACAGCACAGCACAGCACAGCTACAGCACAGCACAGCACAGCACAGCTACAGCACAGCTACAGCACAGCACAGCTACAGCACAGCTACAGCACAGCTACAGCACAGCTACAGCACAGCACAGCTACAGCACAGCACAGCTACAGCACAGCTACAGCACAGCTACAGCACAGCACTACAGCACAGCACAGCTACAGCACAGCTACAGCACAGCACAGCACAGCACAGCACAGCACAGCTACAGCAGAGCACAGCACAGCTACAGCACAGCTACAGCACAGCACAGCACAGCACAGCTACAGCACAGCACAGCACAGCTACAGCACAGCACAGCTACAGCACAGCTACAGCACAGCACAGCTACAGCACAGCTACAGCACTGCTACAGCACAGCACAGCTACAGCACTGCTACAGCACAGCTACAGCACAGCACAGCTACAGCACAGCTACAGCTACAGCACAGCTACAGCACTGCACAGCTACACAGCTACAGCTACAGCACAGCTACAGCACAGCTACAGCACAGCACAGCTACAGCACAGCTACAGCACAGCTACAGCACAGCACAGCACAGCTACAGCACAGCACAGCACAGCACAGCTACAGCACTGCACAGCTACAGCACAGCTACAGCATAGCACAGCACAGCTACAGCACTGCACAGCTACAGCACAGCACAGCTACAGCACTGCTACAGCACAGCACAGCTACAGCACTGCTACAGCACAGCACAGCTACAGCACAGCACAGCTACAGCACTGCTACAGCACAGCACAGCTACAGCACAGCACAGCACAGCACAGCACAGCTACAGCACAGCTACAGCTACAGCACAGCACAGCACAGCTACAGCACAGCTACAGCACAGCTACAGCACAGCTACAGCACAGCACAGCTACAGCACAGCTACAGCACAGCTACAGCACAGCACAGCTACAGCACAGCTACAGCACAGCTACAGCACAGCACAGCTACAGCACAGCACAGCTACAGCACAGCTACAGCACAGCTACAGCACAGCACAACTACAGCACAGCACAGCTACAGCACAGCGGCAGCGGCGGCAGCAAGCTGGAATCGAAAAACACAATCTCTTTCTGTGATCTAATCAATCTTTTCGTTTTTTTTTGGATTGATCTTTTACCAGGTTGAGACAGAAAATCTATTGATTAGCGGTTTTGGCTCGAAAGTCACGGTCTGTCAGGCTGGGCTAAGTTATTATTATTATTATTATTATTATTATTATTATTATTATTATTACAAAAGTCATTTAGCAGATGTTTTTATCCAAAGCGACTCACAGAGACTAGGGGGTGAACTCTGCATCATCAACAGCTGCTGCTGCTGCAGAGTCGCTTCCAATAGGACCTCGCTTGTTTTGTAGGACCTCGTTTTGTCTCATCCGATGGACGGAAACAGAGGTATGAAGTGACTTGTCAGGGTCACACACCTTATCATTATTTTATAATTATTTTTTTAAAATTTAGATATGTGTGTCAGGTTCGCGTGTCGCTAACAGTTTCCTAGGCCCAATTGGACCTCGTTTGTTTAGCAAACGTCTCGTCCATACCATTGTATTATTCCTGTGCCCTGCAATGCCCTCCCCCACACTATCTTGTCTGCCTTTCGTCTAAAATAAAAACGCAAACAGCACGGTCTTGTAGAACATCGAAGGGGGGAGGGGGGAGGTGGGGGGGGGAGGGCTGTAAACTATGATCCTTGTAGCTTCAAATGCAATACTAACAGATTTCCTTTTGCATTATTTCACAAGCTATCTGTTGTATGTTTGTAATCATTCAGAGTCATTTCTTGTATTGAATGCCATCATATTGTTTTACCTTTAAAAAGCCCTCTGACTCGCAGCTGTCAAAAGTTTCGCATCCCCCTCTAGAGTGAACAAATTTTGCTTCACAAAGTCGAATGAAACTTAATGCTGTTAACAATAAAAGTGATGTTTACATTAGAATTGTGATCCAGACTCAGGTCCTCTCAATAACTGTGCTAAAGAATGTCCTGACCAAGTTTCATCACAACTGGATAAGTGCTTCTCCAGACAGATTTGAAAACGCCAGCGTGGCATGCCTGGGCGCAGCGGGTAAAGACAAGAGAGACACCCACCTCCTTGCACCCCCAGATTCTGCCCCAAGAATACCGCAAACAGGTTTCGAGGATAGCTGCTCGATGAAATGCCATCATATCCCAAAAGCAAGTGATTTTTACCTATTTCATTCTCTTTGTAAAAATGGCAGTATTTTCAATAGATTACACTGCAGGACTCCAGTTATATATAATAAATTGAACAAGTCTGCCTGCCTGCTTGCTCAATTTGGCTTAAAATCTAAAACATCAAGTTGCACAATCTGTGTTTCTTTGCATCACCAACGTAATTGGTTATTCCTAGAGGGTGGGGGGGGGGGGGGGGGGGGGGGGGGGGGGGGGGGGGGGGGGGGGGGGGGGGGGGGGGGGGGGACAACACATCATGCTATATTGGACAAGATGTCTGTCCTGGTCACGACCTGATGTTACATAAAGCAGGACCAGTGCTGGACTTACTGTCTCTGGAGTGTGGCGGCTGGGCTGGTGCTTGAGCTGTCCCCTCTGTCTCCTCTGTCACCAGCCCCAGGACTGGAGCTGCGAGACACCCCCCTGGTCAGGCGGGCTTGCGACCGCCGGTCCCTCTGAGGCACAGGCGGCGGGTTCTGGGTTCTGTGGTGCTGGTGCTGGTTCTGCCGGTCCAGCCTCAGGTCCTTGTTCTCCTGGCCGAGCCGCTCCAGCTGCCCCTCCAGCTCCTCGATCCTGCTCCGCTGCGTCTCCAGCAGCTTCTGCTGGTTTTCGATGATGTTGTTCAGCTCCAGGAGGTACTCCACAGCCCTGCTGGGGTTCTCGGGACCTCCCTGTGTCCCCTCCATCGCCACCGCGCCTCTGCCAGAGGCCGGTCTGTCACTCCAGGGTGGTGGAATTCTTGCGGAGAAAAACTACACAGCTTTTGAAAAAAAAAAACCCAGCTTGCTGAGTTGAGCGTAAGGGCTTCAGAAAAGAGGCGATTTCTTAAAGTCAACCACTCCAGCGTGGAAGAATCCGATTGCCGGGGGGGGGGGCGCAGCCGCAGCACTTCTGAAAACAGGGGGCGACACACAGATTATTATTATTAACAGGAGAAGGAAACCGCTTTGAGTGCAGCTGGCAGAGTCACCCCTGCGCTGCGCTAGCAGGTGGCTCCTACACTAGCTCTCCCACCTTTAGGGTACAGGCTGCGAGACAGGAATACAGCACTGGCACAATGCACAGGGGAGCCTACTACAGCACTCCTATAGGTGACCACACAGCGTGCGGCTTCTATAGATAGACCAGATTCTATAGATAGACCCTTCAGCTGTGCTCAGGAGGCTGACAGAGTTATAGCGCCACAGTGAAGGGGGAAGCCCAGCTCCAAACATTTCCAGGAGATGCTCACCCGCTGGCTCTACAGCTTGGTGTAGTTTTGAAGACCGCCTGTGTGCGATCCTGTGTCGGCGTTTACAGCAATGCAGGTTCGAAAAGGGAGGAAGATATTCAACTATTTACAGACTTATGCTGTAAAGATCCTCCCTTACATACTCAGTAAGTTGGCTGGCTACTCAGAACCAGGCGTCTGCTACAGAGAGGCTCCCTTAAGATAATTATTTCTGTTTGAAATTCCCCCCGTATTCCTTGTTTGCATGGGACCAATATATATCTATATATATATATATATATATATATATATATATATAATATATATATATATCTAAATTAAGTTTTGCTCCCTTACCTATTCGAAACACTTTCGGAAGTCCGGTCCGACCTCTCGCCCTGCGGTTTGCCGCGCTGGTTCTCGCCTGGCTGGCTGCTCGCTTCCCGGGCTCAGCGTGTTTTAACCCACGCTTACTGAGTGAAGATGCGCTCCCTCTCTCGCACAGCGCTGCTGGGAGGCCGTGCGAGTCTGCTTGCTTTAGCCCCTTCCCACGGCTGTCTGTCTTGAAAATATATGTCTTATTTTCTTGGGTTGTTTTTAAATAATTTATGATGATTCCAATATTATTATTATTATTATTATTATTATTATTATTATTATTATTGTTGATATCGTTGTGTGGTATTGTGTTCTAATTTAATATGTGTTCTGCTTTTTCGGGTTTTCTGCCCCTCTCTCGTGTCACCCCTTTGATGCCTTCACTGCCTGCGTCTCAAAAGCGAAATCCAGCAGTCCCCAGAAGGGTCGAGCCGCGGTCGTTTTCAGTCCCTGCTCCCGTTTCCTTCTCGTTACAGCGTCCCTTCTACCGTCCACCTCCGCCATTCTGCTCAACGATAAATGCTAAATGCGTTTTTTTTTTTTTTTGTTTGTTTGTTTTTTTTTTTTTTTGTTTTTTTTTTTGTCGTTCAGGGAAGAGACCCCGCTAGTAGAGAGAGAGAGAGAGAGAGAGAGAGAGAGAGAGAGAAAGGCGAGAGAGAGAGGAGAGAAAGAAGAGAGGAGGGGCGCCCTCTCTCTACAGAGGGGGAGGAGAGAGAGGAGAGAGAGAGGGGGAGAGGAGGGGAGAGATCCTTTTTCTTTGCCTTTCTATTCTCGTTCCTTTTTTTTTTTCCGCTCTCGCTCTTCTTTTGTTCCGTCCTTTTCTTCCCCCCCTCACTCTCTTTCCTGGGAGAGAGAGAGAGAGGCTGGAGGGGGGGGGAAGAGCCTTTCGGGGGGAGAGCTCTCTACCTCCCCCACCCTTTTTTCTCGGAAAGAAGGAGAGGGGGAGAGAAAAGAGGAGAGCGCTCTCCTTATTTTTCTCCCCTCTCTCTCTCCTCCGCTACCGGTCTGGGGAGAGGGGGGGAGGAGGGAGAGGGGGAGAGAGAGGGAGAGAGGGAGAGAGAGAGAGAGAAAGGGGAGAGAAAGGAGGGGGAGCAAGAAAGAAAGAGTTGTTCTCTACCCCCCTCTCTTTCCTTCTCCTTTCTCCTCTCGCCTCCCCCCCCCACCCCTTAGAGGGGGAGAGAAGAGAGGAGAGAGAGAGAGGAAAGAGAGAGGAGAGAGAAGAGAGAGGCTCCCCCTCGCCCCCCCTTTCCTCTCCCCCCCCCGCCTCCTTCTGCTCCTTTCTCCTCCCCCTCTCCTCGCTCTCCTCTTCTCTTCCTCCTCTTTCTCTCCCACCCTCTCTCTTTTTCTCCGCTCTCCCTCCCCCTAGGGATAAGAAGCCTCTCCTCTCTCCCCTTCTCACCTTTCGGAGAGAGGAGAGGAGAGAGGAGAGGGGGAGAGAGGAAGAGAGAGAGAGAGATGGGGGGGAGAGAGAGGGGGGAGAGAAAGAGAGGAGAGAGAGAGAGAGAGAGAGAGAGAGAGAGGAGGAGAGGAGAGAGAGAGAGGGAGAGAGAGAGAGAGAGAGAGAGGAGAGAAGAGAGAGAGAGGGGAGAGAGAGAGAGAAAGAGGGAGGAGGGAGAGAGAGGAGAGAGAGAAAGAGAGAGAGAGAGAGAGAGAGAGAGAGGAGAGAGAGAGAGAGAGGAGAGAGAGAGAGGATGGGGAGAGAGAGAGAGAGAGAGGAGAGGAGAAGAGAGGAGAGGAGAGAGACAGAGAGAGTGAGAGAGAGAGAGAGAGAGAGAGAGAGAGAGAGAAGAGAGAAAGAGGAGGGGGACGATGAGGTTAGCCAGAGAGCAACATAAAAATTAATCATCTCACTCTCTTTTGTATCTACCCTCCTCCCCCCCTGAGGGGAGGAGAAAGAGAGGAGAGAGAAGAGAGGAGAGGGGGGGGGGGAGAGGAGAGGAGAGGGGGCGAGGGGGGGAGAGGGAGAGAGGAGAGAGAGGGGGAGAGAGGAGAGGAGAGAGAGAGAGAAATAAAGAGGAGAGCTGTGTTTTTGAAGAGCCCAATGCCGCGGGAAAACCGCGGACCCGGCGCCTCTTTGGTAAAGTGTCTGTCTACCTGGTGCCGCTGAATCACCGACTTGACAAAGTTCTGAGATCAACACCCCCCCCCCCCATCCCCCCCTTTTGAGGCCGACCCCCACAGACCCCCCCCCCAGCCCCCTCCCCCCCCCCCCCCTCAAAAACTTCAATCTGTTTACTCGCCCCCTCTTGGCGCCTTGGCCCGCGGAGAAAACAGATGTCACAGACCTCCTACCACGGCGCGACTTAGTACCTAGGACTCCCCCCCCACATCGACCGCCCCCCCCCCTCCCCCCACCCCCCCCCCCGCCCCACCCCCCCCCCCCCCCCCCCCCCCCCCCCCCCCCGTTTTGTTTCTTGCGATAATAACCCCCCCTCTCTCGCATTGGCTCATCGAAACGACCTTTTCAGACTGCAATTAACAGGACTGCAATTAGCAACACATGTGCGCTCAGATTACCAGGTCTGTCAACTAGAGGAATCAGAGGAGAGAAAAAGGAGAGAGAGAGAGAGAGAGAGAGAGAGAGAGTGTGTGTGTGACCAGTGTCTGAGTGTAGACAGGTGTGTCTCTGTGTCAGCTGTGGTCACCGGTTGTGTACACTCAGGGTCTGAGTGTCACAAGACAGTAGTGGTCCTGAGACACAGTCGCACCACGCTCACCTGCGGGGGTGCATACAGGTGTTTGTGTGTGCGTGACTCAGTGTCTGAGTGTGACAGTGTGTCTCTGTGTCAGTGTGTGACCTGTCTGAGTGTGACAGTGTGTCTCTGTGTCAAGTGTGTGACTCAGTGTCTGAGTGTGACAGTGTGTCTCTGTGTCAGTGTGTGCCTGTGTGTGAACTCACTGTCTGAGTGCCCAGTGTGTCCCTGTGTTTTTGGTGTGAGTGTGTGTGTGCGTGTGTCTGAGTGTCAGTGTGTGTCAGTGTGTGACTGTGCATGTGTGACTCAGAGTCTGTCACTGTCAGCAGCACACAGCCACCCACAACTAGTCACAGACTCCACTGTGCGCTTGACACATAGTCTGACACGATGACACAGTCAGCACTCACGCGGTCAAGAGTCACAGTGTCCGGGTGACTCAGTGTCTGAGGTGTGCACACCGTGAGTCACTGATACCCTGTCCCCACACACTGACTCACAGTCACACTCCACACAGAGACACAGCGCACCACGTGTTTCACTGTGTGTGTGTGTGACTGTCAGGATCTGAGAGTCACAGACACACATACACACACCCACCTGAGTCACAGCTCAGTGTGTCACAACACGAAGGCACCGCTGTTTCAGCGTGTATTGAGTGCACACTGTGTGTCAGACTCACATAGTGCTCAAACAGTGTCACATGTCACAGTCACACACACAACTTAGGATGTCTCTGTGTCAGTGTGTTTGTGTGTGTGTGTGTGTGTGACTCAGTGTCTGAGTGTGACAGTGTGTCTCTGTGTCAGTGTGTGCCTGTGTGTGTAACTCAGTGTCTGAGTGTGACAGTGTGTCTCTGTGTCAGTGTGTGCCTGTGTGTGTGTGACAGTGTGTCTCTGTGTCAGTGTGTGTGTGTGTGTGTGACTCTGTGTCTGAGTGTGACAGTGTGTCTCTGTTTCAGTGTGTGCCTGTGTGTGTGAGTGACACTGCGTGCGACCAACTCATTGTCACTTAACACACCAGGGGCACACACACACTCTCCTGAGTCGCAGTGTCCTCACACTGTCACACAGAGACACATCCACAGACACTCTCACACTGGCGTTTGTTTGATACCCTCAGTGTCTGACAGAGACAAGTCACACAGTGTGTGTGCACACACTGAGTGACACAGTGTCAGACACTGTCCAGTGTCAGTCACACAACTGTGTGTGTGACAAGACACACTGTCAGTCACAGTGAGACACAGTCGACAACACACACAGACACGCACAGTGTGTCACTGTGTCAGTGTCACGCGTGTTTGTCACACAGTGTCTGAGTGTGACTGTGTGTCCAGACAGTGGACTCACACTGTGCACACAGAGACACAGTAACACAGTGCACAACAACACAGACACTAGTCACAGTCACCTGGTGTGTGACCAGTGTCACAGGTCACAGTACACGCCACTTGTGTCACTGTGTGGTTGTGTGTGTTGTGTGTGTCTGTGTCAGTGTGTGTGTGCGTGTGTGCCTGTGTGTGTAACTCTGTGTGTGAGTGTCTGAGTGTGACAGTGTGTCTCTGTGTCAGTGTGTGCCTGTGTGTGTGACTCAGTGTCTGAGTGTGACAGTGTGTCTCTGTGTCAGTGTGTGTGTCTGTGTGTGTGACTCAGTGTCTGAGTGTGTGTGTGTGTCTCTGTGTGTGTGTGTGTGTGTCTCTGTGTGTCAGTGTGTGACTCATTCACACTGTGCAGTGTCTGAGACCAAGTGCCTCACGGTGTTGTGTGTGACTCAGTGTCCACAGAGACCAGGGTGTCACACGTGTCACTCAGTGTCAAGACTGTGGACGTGTGTCTCTGTGTCAGTGTGTGTGCTGTGTGGTGACTCACGTCTGAGTGTGACAGGTGTCTCTGTGTCAGTGTGTGCGTGTGTGTGTGACTCAGTGTCTGGAGTGTGACAGTGTGTGTGTGTGTGTGTGTGTGTGACTCAGTGTCTGAGTGTGACAGTGTGTCTCTGTGTCAGTGTGTGCCTGTGTGTGTAACTCACTGTCTGAGTGTGACAGTGTGTCTCTGTGTCAGTGTGTGCCTGTGTGTGTAACTCACTGTCTGAGTGTGACAGTGTGTCTCTGTGTCAGTGTGTGCCTGTGTGTGTAACTCACTGTCTGAGTGTAACAGTGTGTCTCTGTGTCAGTGTGTGTGTGTGTGTGTGACTCAGTGTCTGAGTGTGACAGTGTGTCTCTGTGTCAGTGTGTGCGTGTGTGTGTGACTCAGTGTCTGAGTGTGACAGTGTGTCTCTGTGTCAGTGTGTGCGTGTGTGTGTGACTCAGTGTCTGAGTGTGACAGTGTGTCTCTGTGTCAGTGTGTGTGTGTGTGTGTGTCAGTGTCTGTGTGACAGTGTGTCTCTGTGTGTGTGTGTGTGACTCACTGTCTGAGTGTGACAGTGTGTCTCTGTGTCAGTGTGTGTGTGTTTGTGCACACCCCTGAGTGTGACAGTGTGTCTCTGTGTCAGTGTGTGTGTGTGTGTGTGACTCAGTGTCTGAGTGTGACAGTGTGTCTCTGTGTCAGTGTGTGCCTGTGTGTGTGTGTGTCTGAGTGTCAGTGGGTCTGAGTGACCACATGTGTCACACTGAGTCATGACTCAGTCACACAGAACACACACACTCCACTCACGGGTCACACACTGAGTCACACAGTGTGTCACAGAGACACACTGTGTCAGTGTGTGCGGTTGCGCACAGACTCACTGCACAGCACTGTCACTGACACAGTGTGTCAGTCACGTGTGTGTGACATGTCACACTCAGTGTCACACTGTTAACACAGTCACCATACCACACTGGTCACAGTGTCACACACCTGGTGTCACTGAGTCACACACACTCACACTGTTACACTGAGTGACAGACTACACATGTGTGTCTCTGTGTCAGTGTGTGCGTGTGTGTGTGACTGTGTGTCTGAGTGTGACAGTGTGTCTCTGTGTGTGTGTGTGACTCACTGTCTGAGTGTGACAGTGTGTTTCTGTGTGTGTGTGTGACTCAGTGTCTGAGTGTGACAGTGTGTCTCTGTGTGTGTGTGTGCGTGACTCAGTGTCTGAGTGTGACAGTGTGTCTCTGTGTCAGTGTGTGCGTGTGTGCGTGACTCAGTGTCTGAGTGTGACAATGTGTCTCTGTGTCAGTGTGTGCGTGTGTGTGTGTGGCTCAGTGTCTGAGTGTGACAGTGTCCGTGTGTGCGTGTGCGTGTGTCCTTACCTGGCTGCTAGCTCTCCTCTGGGTTTTACAGAAAGCGCTGCCCCGGAGAGGTGTTCCAGTCACTGAGCTGCACCGCAGAGGGGTGGCAATTCATAAAAAGGGCAGGCCTGCCATCTTGTGGTCAAAGATCAGCATTGCAACAAAACGCACTGCACAGGCAATAAAGGGGACGGCGTGTAAAGTTTCTATATTTCATTTCATTTTTTTTTTTTTTTTTTACAAAAAAAAGGAGAGACTCCTCGTTTGCGGAACTCTATTCCAGGTTGGTATCATAAATAAATAAAAACACGATTTTATGTAACTGGTTGCAGCTGGTTTTGTTTTTAACTTTGTACAGCGCTCTGGGGTGCCACATGCGTGAAAAGCACGATATAAAAATGAATTTGTATTTCATTTTCGAGTGGTAAATGATATGCTGTTGACCTCTGACATGGGCTTGCGTTCAGTACTTGTTCTACTGGATCTAAGTGCTGCTTTCGACACCATTGATCACTCTGTCTTAATCAATCGCCTTGAACATTTAGTGGGATTGTCAGGTACTGTCTAGTCCTGGTTCAGATCTCTCCAATAGGTTTCAGTTTTTTAAAGTCGAGGAGGAGACCTCTTATTTCAAAGGTTGCGTGTGGGGTTCCTCAGGGTTCAATTCTTGGCCCAATCCTGTTCTCTCTCTGTATGTTACCTTTGGGAAATATCATTGGTAGA
Source organism: Polyodon spathula (assembly GCF_017654505.1). Lineage (NCBI taxonomy): Eukaryota > Metazoa > Chordata > Actinopteri > Acipenseriformes > Polyodontidae > Polyodon > Polyodon spathula. Next base: position 20,845,053 of record NC_054549.1, read on the forward strand.
CACAGAGTTCGGTTTCCTTGCTATGCTGATGACGCTCAGCTTTACCTGTCTCTCAAACAGGGGGATGTATCTGCTGCTCATATTTTGAATACCTGCCTTGCTGACATTAAACATTGCATATCTAAAAACGTTTTAAAGCTAAACTCAGACAACTTGACATTATCTGTACAGATTCCAGAGCAGAGATAAAAAAAAACCCTAGGTGTCATTTTTGATCCAGACCTCTCCTTTGAATCACACATTAAAATTTTTACAAACATTTCCTTTTTTTATTTAAGAAACATAGCTAGACTGAGAGGTGTGCTTTCCAAGCAGAATGCAGAGAGATTGATGCATGCTTTTATATCTTCAAGGATTGATTATTGTAACAAGCCTGGCGTCCTTGCACTGGCTCCCTGTTCGATTTAGGATTGATTTTAAGGTGCTATTATTAACCTATAAGGCTCTAAATGGCTTAGCTCCACCCTATTTAAAGGATCTTTTAAAACCCTGTTGCTAATCGTCCACTTCGATCACAGGATGCCAGGCTACTTTGCATACCAAGTATTCAGAAACAAAACTCAGGTGGTCAATGCTTCAGCTGCATTGCACCGAAATTATGGAACGACTTTCCTAGAACTATAAAGGAAGCTCCTTCTGCCACTGCTTTTCAATTTGGTTTAAAAACACTCTTGTACAGCTTGGCTTACACAAGTTTTTAAAGTGTTATTCTCTCGCTTCTGCATTCTTATTTCATTTTATTTTATTTATTTTGTAGGTGTATTTTATTTGCTGATTATATATATTTGTGTTTTTTATCATGTAAAGCGCTATATAAAAATAAAGATTGATTGATTGATTGGTTGTATTGTATTGTGAGCTTCCACAAGATCCAGCACAGCTTTAAAAAAAATGTTGTGCCTGTCCAGCTCTGGCGAAAAGGTTCACCCCCTCTATATAGAATGAACTCACTCAGCTTCATAGAGTCCAGTGAAAGCTGCTGAATAATGTTCCCTTGTTAACATATTGAATCACACACCCTCTATATAGAATGAACTCACTCAGCTTCATAGAGTCCAGTGAAAGCTGCTGAATAATGTTCCCTTGTTAACATATTGAATCACACACCCTCTATATAGAATGAACTCACTCAGCTTCATAGAGTCCAGTGAAAGCTGCTGAATAATGTTCCCTTGTTAACATATTGAATTCCACACCCTCTATATAGAATGAACTCCCTCAGCTTCATAGAGTCCAGTGAAAGCTGCTGAATAATGTTCCCTTGTTAACATATTGAATCACACACCCTCTATATAGAATGAACTCACTCAGCTCCATAGAGTCCAATGAAAGCTGCTGAATAATGTTCCTTTAACATACTGAATTACACACTGCTTTGTGAAATACTCACTGTGCTGCTACTATGGCTTCCGGTAGACTCTTTTTTTTGCGAAATAAATTTTGTAGTTTCTTTGATCACATGACGTAAATAAAATAACTAAATTATGTTGAGATATATATATATATTTATTACAATTTTTTTTAATTATGTCTGAATTCTACAATTCTAGGCAATGCAAAAACTTCTGTTGATGAAAAAAAAAGCTTACATTTAAAGAGTCTGTTTGGAAAATAGGGTTATTATGGGATAGAAGGAAGAAAGGCAAGTCAGGACTTTACAAAAACTGACACAGCAAAGCACCCACTGAAATACATTAAGAGGACACGTTTAAACGTTGCTCGGTGCCGTGAGATCTGCAAGGATGGTTACCGAGGAGGCGCTCTGCTGTGCGAGGGAGTACCGGGCGCGCGGTGCGCCACGTCATTGTGAATATCCCTTCAGCTGCCAGGCGCAACTGCATAGTGACCCTGGAGAGAGAAAGATGGGGAGAGGGATAGGGAGAGAGGAGAGAAAGGGAGAGGGAGAGAGACGGAGACAGGGAGAAAGGGAGAGGGAGAATTCAGTTTCTTTACTGAACAAACAAATTCAAGTCAGGATTTGTATTTTTATTTATTTATTTATTTATTTATTTATTTAAGTGGTAACCAGAGCTGCACAAACAGATTCCTGTCCAGAGAGAAACAAGAGCAGCTGCCCTCGTTTCGCTTTTTGAATAGTTAAATTAGCCCATTATGTATAGGAATGGAAATCAGACTCCTATTGCACAGCAGCGTCAGCCAGTCCAGGTTTTACTACCAGCTTGATCAGCCCCAGTCTCATGTAACACAATTTTTGTTCCTGGGTAGTAAGTGTTATTTCCTAATTGCTTATGCCTCAAAAGTATAGAAAATGGCTATTATTCCCCACAAACTTTGCTTTTGTGACCAGGACAGTGATATTTCAAAATATCACTATTTCCAATGGGAAAACGGGCAAATGTGTGTCTTTTCGTTCACATAAAGTCAGAAAAAAACAACATACGAATCCAAATTAACATGTATTTATACTAAAGTAATACAAAAATGATTACAAAAGATTTAGAAGTGAGTAGTTTTTCGAGATTTACGATTATAATGTAAATTTACAGTTAACATATAACACTTACTACCCAGGAACAAAAAAATAAATAATCATTTGTTACACAGTGTTATTAAACTCCCAGTGAAACGTTAATTACAATGACAGTAGAAATTCCAATGCTATTTCATTACAAATGACAAATGAGATTAAAAGTGACAGAAATAACCGCTTACAATAGCACAGTTTACTAAACAACTTACAACTGACAGACGAAGAGGAGGAAGAGGAGGAGGAGAAGCGACTTGTGAGGTGTTGAAAGCCTTGCAATTAATTCTTGTTCAGTTTTAATCCCGCACTTGGTAAATCGCCTCTCCTTCTCTCTGTGTCTGTCACCTCTGGACTCTCCCCTTCCATCACACAGCCCAGTGCCCCAATACCCCAGTACCCCAGGGGTAGCCTCCTCACCCACGCCGGGACTCAGAAAGCGGCCGCACTGCGCAGAGAGGCTCCCTGCATCAGCCTCATGATGCTCTGAACTACCTCTGACGTGGTGCCCTGACCCCCAATATCAGCCGTGTGCATCTGAAGAAGGGGGAGGAGTTATTACTATCATCATTACGATTATTATTATTATTATTATTATTATTATTATTATTATTATTATTACTATCATCATCATCATTATTATTATTATATTATTAATATTATTATCATTATTACTATCATCATCATTATATTATTATTATTATTATTATTATTGAGTCATTCAGCAGACGCTTTTATCCAAAGTGACCCACAGAGAACAGGGGGGTGAACTCTGCGTCGTCGTCCCCCCCACTCCCACTCCAGTAAAATGTCCTCACCAAGGACACAAAGGGAGGCCCCGTTCTCAGACTCTTACCCGGGTCTCGTTCATGGTCCTCAGAATAGCGCTTCGGATTAACGCAGCGTAATCGTGGAGCCTGAAGCGAAAACACACAAGTAAACAAACAACAACACCACAATCAAATAAAATACACAAGTACATTTTTTAAAGCAGTTATCTTTTTTTTTCACTTCATTACCCTGAGTGTGTGTGTGTGAGAGTGTGAGTGCATGCAAGTGTGTGTGAGAGTGTGAGTGTGTGTGTGCGAGAGTGTGAGTGCGTGAGTCCGTGTAAGTCCGTGTATGTGAGAGTGTGAGTGCGTGTGCGAGTGTGAGTCAGTGTGAGCGAGTGCGTGTGAGTGCGTGAGAGTGTGTGTGCGTGTGTGTGTGTGAGAGTGTGAGTGTCTGGAATCAACTCCCCAGTAATGTTGTTGAAGCTGACACCCTGGGATCCTTCAAGAAGCTGCTTGATGAGATTTTGGGATCAATAAGCTACTAACAACCAAACGAGCAAGATGGGCCGAATGGCCTCCTCTCGTTTGTAAACTTTCTTATGTTCTTATGTTCTTATGAGTGCGAGTGTGTGTGTGTCAGTGTGAGTGAGTGCGAGTGTGAGTGCGGGAGTGTGGACTCACTGCAGGTGATCCAGCATCATACAGCTGGCCAGCAGCATGGCGGTGGGGTTGGCCGTGTTCTTGTTGGCGATGCTCTTCCCCGTGTTCCTGGTGGCCTGAAAACAAGCAATAAAACACACAATAAAACACACAGGCTCACAAAACAATAAAATAATAAAAACACACAATTAAAAACACACACACAGGCTCACAACACACAGCGTTGTGTCCCCGCTGGTCGCTCACCGTTTCAAAGACGGCGTAGTCTCGCCCCAAGTTGGCCCCGGGGACCAGGCCGGGCCCCCCCACCAGCCCCGCGCACACGTTGCTGACCACGTTACCATAGAGATTGGGCATCACCATGACATCAAACTGCTGGGGCTTCGAGACCAGCTGGGGGGGAGAGAGAGAGAGAGAGAGAGAGTGGAGAGAGGGGAGAGAAAGAGAGTGAGGAGGGAGAGAGTGGAGAGGGAGAGAAACAGAGAGGCAGGAGAGAGAGATAGGAGGGAGAGGAGGAAGAGGAAAGAGAGGAGGGAGAGGATAGAGAGGGAGAGGATAGAGAGAGGAGGAGAGAGGAGTGGAGGATAGAGAGGAGAGAGGGAAGGGAAGAGAGAGAGAAGAGGGAGACAGAGGGACAGAGAGGAGGAAGGGGGAGATGGAGGAGAGGGAGAGAGAGGGCAGGGAGAGGAGAGAGGAGAGAGAGAAGGCAGGGAGAGGAGAGGAGAGGGGAGATAGAGAGAAGAGGGAGAGAGGGGATAGAGGAGACAACAGAGGAACAGGGTGAGAGAGAAGGTAGTGGAGAGGGAGAGGGTAGAGAGAAGGGTGTTTATTAGTGTCAAGCCAGCTTCCATTGTAGGACGACAAATTTCAAAGCCAGCTCCTCACCTGCATGGTGGTGTTGTCCACGATCATGCTGTCAAAAATGATGTCTGGATATCCAGAAGCCACCTCTTTACAGCACTGCAGGAACAGCCCATCACCCAGCTTCCTGTAGAGAGGGGGGGGTCTGTGTAAGTATGTGCTGACTCGGCCTCTTCTAGTTTCAATAACACTGATGAAGGCACTAGAGCCCAAACGCTGGTCTGCTTGACTCAGTCTCTTCTAGTTTCAGTAACACTGATGAAGGCCCTGGCCGAAGAGCCTGTCTGCTGGTTTCAGCTCACTGGGATCACTGGTCTCAGCTCACTGGGACTCACATGATGTTTGCTTTGTGCACGGCAGTGACCCTCTTCCTGCCCTTCTCCCTCGCCAGGCGGAAGGCGTAATCCGCGATGCGCAGAGAGTTCGACTTTGTGATGATCTTGAGACTCTCCACCACGCCAGGGACACTCTGAGAACACAGACACGCACACACTATCACATCCTCCACCTTCTTTATTATAAATAACACACACACACACACACACACTACACATCACATCCTCCACCTTCTTTATTATAAATAACACACACACACACACACACTATCACATCCTCCACCTTCTTTATTATAAATAACACACACACACACACACACTATCACATCCTCCACCTTCTTTATTATAAATAACACACACACACACACACACACACTATCATATCCTCCACCTTCTATATTATAAATAACACACACACACACACACACTATCACATCCTCCACCTTCTTTATTATAAATAACACACACATACACACACACTATCACATTCTCCACCTTCTTTATTATACACACACACACACACACACACATGGTGTCCTAGTATAGGAAGTGGGCCCCCTTGTAGAGTGGAGAAGAATAATATTTATTGTGGTGTGTTGTGTGATAGTATAGTAGGTGGAAAGTAAATATATTTATATGTGTGTGTGTGGTGTGTGTAAAGTTTAGGAGGTGGAAGAAATATAATTGTTGAGTGCTTTTGTGATACTATATAGGTGGAAGAATATATATTTATTGTGTGTGTGTGTGTGTGTGATAGGTTAGAAGTGTGAAGCAAAGATATATATATATATATCTATATGGATATCTATATCCGACTATATCAGAGTTCCCTGTCTTCCCTCCCTCCGGAGAGGGGAGCTTGGATGTTGACACGTCTCCTAGAGAGAGAGTGGGATAGGGAGAGATATGGGAGAAAGGGAGAGGAGAGAGAGACAATATCCTCTCCCCCCCCCCTCTCTCTCTCTCTCTCTCTCTCCCTCCCTCCCCCCCTCTGGAGTCGACCGGCATCTCCCATCCCCGAGGTGGGGGAGGCTGTGCTGTACTGGTGGAGAGTGGGATACCGAAGTCGTACCGCGCCCCCCCCCTGGGGGGAAACGAGGGATGCTCCAGTACTGCTGTCCGAAATTGGGGGTGGGGGGGATCCCCCCCCCCTCTCTCTCTCTCTCTCTCTCTCTCTCTCACTCTCTCTCTCACCTCGTGCTCCAGGCTGCTGTACTCTCCCTCTGTATTCTCTCGGATGATCAAGATGTCGATGTCTCTGTGTCTCGTCTGCACGCCCGGCAGACTCTGGCAGTGAATCACGTTGGCGTACAGGTCCAGACTAGTGCTGCAAACACAACACACACCCATCAGGACTCCCATTGCACAGCACTGTCACCCAGTCCAGGTTTTATTAATCACACCGAGACACCGGGGATGGAAATAAGAATGCACTAACTGCACTGCAAGGATGGGAAGTAAGACTCCTGTTGCACAGCAGTGTCACCCATCCCAGGTTTTACTGCTACCAGCGTGATCAGCCGCAGTGTGTGCAGGAACCAGCTCAGGTGTGTTTAAATAATAAAACGCAGAGACCCCTACCGGAGCAGGTTGTTCCTGGATTTGTGGGAGGGGGGCATGGTGTGGCTGGTTTCGATGTTTCCTGCAACGAAATAAAGAGACACTTCTGATTGGATTATCAGGGTATCTGAGCTTTGCACTGACACACACACACACACACACACACACACACACACACACACAGACACGCACAGAGGCACACACACACACAGACCAAGACACACACACACACACACAGTCTCTTTCCCTCCCTCTCCCTCTCTCCCTCTCCCCCTCTCCCTCTCTCTCTCACCCTTCAGTGCCACTCCATTGCGTCGGATGGCTGTGATGGCGTTGTTGATGTCATCCTCCTCCATCATGGCAGAGTTGACGTGAACCACCTCGAAATCCACGGGCACACACGAGTACCTGCACATGCCAAGGACACGCATCACACCCCAACCCAGGTAACACACGACCCAGTACTGACTGCACACCGCTCTGCACTGCTACCCTGCCTGATCAAATACTGCAGCTGCAGCTCCCTTAGAGAATCTCACCATGGGACTTTTGCAGTTCTCTCCCCCCCATGCTTTTCTCATTTCTACCATCTTTATTGATATGCTTTCCAATACCTCTCTGTGCTTTACAATGCTTCCCCATGCTTTACCAGACCTCTCTGTGCTTTACAATGCTTCCCTATGCTTTACCAGACCTCTCTGTGCTTTACAATTCTTCCCTATGCTTTACCAGACCACTCTGTGCTTTACAATGCTTCCCTATGCTTTACCAGACCTCTCTGTGCTTTACAATGCTTCCCTATGCTTTACCAGACCTCTCTGTGCTTTACAATGCTTCCCTATGTTTTATCAGACCTCTCTGTGCTTTACAATGCTTCATCAATCCCCCCGCTCTGCTGTACAGGGAGGTACTTGAACCCCAGTCCAGACCTACCGGAACACATCCTGGACGTGCCGGAGCAAATCCGGCCCGATCCCATCCCCCGGGATCATGGTGACCGTGTGCCGGCCTCCGTACTTGGCGGGGGGGGGCTGGGGAGAAAGAGGAGGGGGGAGGAATTAGGAACACAGCATTGCTGTGGACACTGGTGCTGGGCTGCCTTAACCTAGATAATGCAGGAATGTGGCAGTACTAATCACTTAAAAACATAATATAGGTAATGCAAACACACACAAACACACACACTGAGACACACACAGACACACACATACCGAGACACACACTGAGACAGATCCACACAGACACACTGAGACAGACCCACACGGAGACAGACCCCCACACACACACTGAGACAGACACACACACGGAGACAGACACTCACACACTGAGACACACTCACACGCACTTAGACACCAAGGATAGTAATCAGGCCCCTATTGCATAGCAGTTTCACCCATTCCAGGTTTTACTACCAGCTTGATCAGCCCCAGTGTGTCTAGGCAACAAGCTCAGGTGTGTCTTATTATTAAACTCCTAGTGAAACCAGCACTGGATCACACAGCTGTGCAGCGGGAGTCTGATTCCCAGCCCCGAGACGCATCTCTTAGAAGCCGCTTCCCCCTCTGCACCACAGATTCGCTCACAGCAGATCAGCGGAGCTGTGAAAGTCATACTCACAATAATCTTATCCTGAAGACCCGAAGAGCACGCAGGGGGAAGAAACGAGGAACAAAAACAACAATTCCAGAGTTAGTTTAGCAGTCAGAGGCACAGAGACAGGGGTGAAAGAATAATCAAACAGCCCTGCTCAAACCACTCCCTCATCAAGCTCCTGCACTGCACAGAGGGGCAAAACTTTTGCACCACCTAGAATTTTAGAATCGTGACATTATATATATATATATAACATCATGTAAATCAAAGAAACTACTAAATTATATTGCTAAATAAATAAATAAATAGATAATTCTGCAGCTTTCATTGGACTCTATGAAGCTGAGTGAGTTCATTCTGTATAGAGGGGAATGCAAAACTTTTGGCCAGAGCTGTTGGGATCCAGGAGGTGCCCACATGCGTTGAAGTCCTGACCTCGTCAGTATCAATTAATAGAAGCTAAACTGATGCTTTTAAAGCGACTCACAGAGACTAGGGGGGTGAACTCTGCATCATCAACAACTGCTGCTGCTGCAGAGTCACTTCCAATAGGACCTCGTTTGTTTCACGTCTCGTCCGAAGGACGGAGCACAAGGGGGTGAAGTGATTTTCATAATGCTAGTGAAAGTTATGCTAACGATCCGCTATAATTCAACTAGTTTAACAGGATTGTATTAATCGTATAATAATAATAATATATTAATAAGATGTTACTCTTTATTATTATTATTATTAGTAGTAGTAGTATTATTAGTACATAGATTATTATGTCCCTAAATAATAATAATAAATATAATTCATCATCATCATCATCATATCATAAAGTAGAGTATTATTATTATTAGTAGTATTACTACTATTATTATTATTATTTTAGCCAGATCAGATCCTTCTTGTTTGCGGTTCTGATCCCAGCTCTCAATCCCCTCTCTCAATCCTCTCTCTCACTTACAGAATCCCAAGCTTTGCCTCTCCAGCTGCTCCCTGCAACCCCAAAAACCTGCAAGAAGAGATAATGAAAACATGGGTTAGAGCCGAGAGCCAGGGAGGGAGACACGCAGAGAGACAGGCACGCAGACACGCAGAGAGACAGGCACGCAGACACACACACACACACACACACAGAGAGACAGGCACACAGACACACACACAGGTGTCTCTCCTGGTGTCCTGTGTGTCTCTGTCCGTGTGTCTTGGTGTGTGGTGTCTGGAGACAGCAGACAGGCACACAGACACACACACACACACACACACACAGACAGGCACACAGACACACAGACACACACACACAGAGACAGGCAGGCAGACACACACACACACACACACAGAGACAGGCACACAGACACACACACACACACAGACACACACACACACACACACACACACACAGAGACAGGCACACAGACACACACACACACACACACACACACACACACACACACACACACACACACACACACACACACACACACACACACACACAGACACACACACACACACACACACAGGCAGCACACACACACACACACACACACACACACACACACACACACACACACACACACACAGAGAGACAGGCACACACACACACACACACACACACACACACACACACACACACACACACACACACACACACACACACAGACACACACACACACACACACACACACACACACACACACACACACACACACACACACACACACAGAGACAGGCACACAGACACACACACACACACACACACAGAGACAGGCACACAGACAGACAGACACACACACACACACACACAGACAGGCACACAGACACACAGACAGACACACACACACACACACACACACAGAGACAGGCACACAGACACACACACACACAGAGAGACAGGCACGCAGACACAGAGACAGGCACGCAGACACACACACACAGACAGAGAGACAGGCACGCAGACACACACACACACACACAGACTCTGTCGTGATTGAAATAAGTCACGACTGTCAGTGGACCAACCTGTGATTGGTTGTTTATGTTCTGTTAGGCGCACCGGACCAGTGTTGACAGGTCCGCGGTTTTCCCGCGGTATTGGGCTACTTCAAAAAACACACCCGCGGGAGATATTAAGGAGCCGCGGGTTGCTAATGTAATTAGATTAGTGGTAGAACTTTAAAAGATTGAAACTGTTTTCATGTTTGCAATAGTGTTTGGAATACAGTACCACCGTACCGGCTTTTGAGTGTTTTTTTTTTTTTTGGCATGCATGCATGCATACATAGGCCCGTGTGTTAATAATAAATTTTCTTTGAGTTAAAACAATTGGGTTATTTTGTAAGCGACTGGGCTGTAAACCCAGGAGAAATCTGGCAGCACTGCACTGGACCTGCAAGTAGCCTTCATCCTACCCCACAGCGTCTGAGAGGGGAAGCACTGTATGAAACTCCGACAAACCCAAGGCAGCACTCCCGCAAATGCGAGAGACGGTTTAAAAACCAAACCGGCAACCAATCGAACCTCGTTATCAAATGCACGTATCTAAAATTAGGAAGACGCGTTTCCCGTGGCAAAAACAACTTGCCATTTTGATAAAATCGGTACCCGGGCGTCTTCAACCCTGCAAGCCTGCAAGTTTAATCAGAGATCAACAGGCTGTGACCGACGGCACCACGGCCCAATCACAACCCAAGACTACAGAAGAACGCCCGTCTCAACCAATAAAGGAGGAGAGGGCGGGGCTGGCAGTGCCCTCCCCCCCGCCCCTCGGATTTTACCTGCGTGTTTGACCTAGGCGTGTTTAAAGTAAACGCGCATCTGATCCTGCCGCTGGCGAGGCGAACGGGACAGAGTTAACGGCGCTGACCCGTACCTGTGCCGTGCGGCCGAGCCGACTCCGCTGGAAAAGCGGTCTGATTAACTTCGCCACGGTCACCGCAGGAGTCCTCGCCACCATCTTGCTGTAAATGTCGGACTATAGACATCGGACTGCGCGGAGGATAGAGCGCTTGATGAAACACTCCGAGCTGTGTCGAGCGAGCGCCCCCGCTCGGCGGGAGATGACGCCTTCAATTATATTGGGGTTTTTGTTTTTGTTTTTTGTTTTCATTCTGCTGTATTTTCATTTTACAATTAGAAAAAAAAAAAAAAAGAATTTTGGTTTCTTCCTTAAAATCCTTCAACTCAGACAGACACACACACACAGAGACAGACAGACAGACCGAGCCCCACATTCCTGTTCAGTTTGACTCGGCAATATAATCCCTTCTTGGTGTCTGTGTTAGTTTACTACATTCTGAAAATAGTTTGGTTTTATTACAGCTGCACACACACACACAAACACAGAGCCCCACAATCCTGTTCAGTTTGACACTGCGATATAATCCCTTCTTCTTTCTGTCTGTGCTAGTTTACTACATTCTGAAAAGAGTTTAGTTTCATTACAGCTGCACACACACACACACACAGACAGAGCCCCACAATCCTGTTCAGTTTGACACTGCAATATAATCCCTTCTATACCCCAATCCTGTTTATAGGAAACAGAGGCTAGACTGTGAAGCTAATGCTCTTATCCAGGCCCTTCACTAGGTTCAAATCTGGCTATGCCCCCAAAAACAAACCACACCAAATTCAGCACAACATTAACAGTGTAAAACAAAAACACATATAAAATAGACACTTCATTGTTGAAATAGTTTAAAATTAGGGAATACAATTTTGGTTTCTTGCTGTAATTTAAAAGTATAAAAAGGATCTTTCATTTATTAAAAAAAAAAAAGTTTATACTGGATGATGAATACAAAACAACAGCAAAAAACAACACAAGCTTTCAAAATCCAACACTGTAATAATGAACATATTTTTAAATTATTCCTTTGTTTATTATTATTATTATTATTATTATTATTATTATTATTATTATTATCACTGAAAAAATGTCAAAATAAATTTAGTAAAAATAGAGATCTGGAATTATGCTACAATTGCATTCCTTATCATCATTTACCCATGGAGACGGACACCTCATTCAGGTGAGCGCATCCCTTTAAGAATTCAGGTACAGCAGCTTTTTCAGAGTTGACTCTATCAGGAGGGTCTCCTTCGCTGCCTCGTAGTCGTCTTTCTTCTTCGTTTCCGCCCCTTTTTTCAATACTCTGATGTTTAATTGGACAAGCTTCTGGTTTACCTGTGATGTGAAACCAGCCTTTAACCCTGTAATCAAATAAAGTATCCCTCCCCCTCGAAGATGTGCCCCAGTACTATACCAATACATTGAGAACAAGGTGCCTTACAGAGTAGGGTGTGTGAACTATGCATCAGCTGCAGAGTCACTCACAACAGCGTCTCACCCCAAAGACGCAGCACAAGGAGGTTCAGTGACTTGCTCAGGGTCACACACAGCGAGTCAGGGGCTGAGCTGGGATTTGCACCTCCTGGTTACAAGCCTGTTTCTTTAATCGCTGGACCACAGAGCCTCCTACATCAGGATACTAAGTGATAAAGAAAGCCAGCAAAGGGTCTGAAGAATGGGCAGGGTATTGTGGTCCTAATGCCTGTTCAGTATGACTCTAGACACAGATTCTATTGCACGAAGTTACTGTATGTTTCTAAATATGCTACAGTTGTGTTATGCACACTATGTAGACTAGACTTTCCAGCAGGGGGAGTAGCAGCGCGTGTTTACTGACGGTAAGATACCCTCCAGAGACAGGGACGGCTTGACCTAACCCAAATAATTTGATACAGCAGCTGCGAGGATGGGGGAAAAAAACAGGCTTAGGGTTCCCTTCATTATTGCTCAAATCAAGAACCGTTTCCCATGCTGTACCTTTGTAAACAAGTCAAAGAGGTGGCAGGACCCGGCGTATTCTTTAAACACGCCCTCCATCTCCTGGAATAAAAGCGACCCAGCTCTGGTACTCCGGAAGGCAACATAACCTGTACAAATGAAACGGACTGAGTGTTTTTTGTCTTACTTTCATCCCTCAGTACTTGGTCCCTTACCCTTCATCCTCATTACCATCCATCGCCCCTACTTTTTCTCCATCTTCCTTTACATTACAACCAAGCCTTATCAATTTACATTTAAACACAAAACTTTGTTATGTTGAACCAAGACTACAACCATGGGGAGGGGGAGACGTCCCCCTCTGGGTTGGGGGTGGGGGGTGTGGGGTATGCTTCTGAACGACCAGTAACCACAAAATAACAATCAGTTCTGTGGACAGGTAACCCTGCCGTAGCCTCTCCTATTGCATTTGAAATCTGAAATTGAAGGAGTTTACAAGGTACCTGGCTGTTGAGCATACACAGTCAACATATCATGTACTACAACAGGTTTAAATGGACTCAGGGAAGGACCGCGGCTATCATAGCAGGGCGCTGCATTCCTGTTGACTCCCAAATCTCTCTGAGCTAGCATGGGGGGGGGGGGGGGGGGGGGGGAAAAAACGCCAGTGTCAATCATTTTAAACTACACAACTGCACAAGAGCTGCAACAATTGAAAACACTGCAGAATCAGGCAATCAACATACTTCCCCGGCACGCCTGAATTATGAAGACTTTTGGTTTACTTTGAAGTTTGGGGCACTGGTCATTCCTGAAGAGTTTAAATATACTGTTCAGTTCCACTCTCTCGCTGTCGCTCCCATAAATAGCACCCAGATCCCCGTGGCTTGCAGTGATCACGAAGCAGCAGCTGATGTTTTCTTTACTGTTGTTGATTTCATCCCTGAAGTTTTTAACTGTTTTCAGGATCTCCTAAAGCAGAGACAGACAGTCGAAGTACCACATTTAAAAAAAAAATGTTAATGCACATCCAGGTATTTAAAGAATCGCAGGCAAGGTGTGAGGTGCAGCAGGTACAGCGAGCGAAACACAGTCCAACACATTTGTACAAAGATTCAGGCAGGCAGGATTGCCTCAAGCAGAGCTCAAACACATGTGCAAGAACAACTTTCCACACCAGTACATCCACAGGCATTGAGTTGCAAATGGATACTTTGAAAAAAAAAGTATTGGACAAAATTGGACAAAATGTTTCCCACAGCAAAAACCTACTAGTGTATTGAAGCATAAAGCACAGCAAACAAAGCACAGAGAGGTCTGGTAAAGCACAGGGAAGCATTGTAAAGCACAGAGAGGTCTGGTAAAGCATAGGGAAGCATTGTAAAGCACAGAGAGGTCTGGTAAAGCATAGGGAAGCATTGTAAAGCACAGAGAGGTCTGGTAAAGCATAGGGAAGCATTGTAAAGCACAGAGAGGTCTGGTAAAGCATAGGGAAGCATTGTAAAGCACAGAGAGGTCTGGTAAAGCATAGGGAAGCATTGTAAAGCACAGCGAGGTCTGGTAAAGCATAGGGAAGCATTGTAAAGCACAGAGAGGTGTGGTAAACCATAGGGAAGCATTGTAAAGCACAGAGAGGTCTGGTAAAGCACAGGGAGGCATTGTAAAGCACATAGAGCCTGGTAAAGCATATTAAAAGCAGAGTAAACTTTTATAAATGTGGTCAGGCATTCCCAGTAATAATGCTGAAATACACACACACACACACACACACACACACACACACACACACACACATATATATATATATATATATATATATATATATATATATATATATATATATAAATATATATATATATATATTATATATATATATATATATATATAATATATTAAGTATATAGTTTCTACAGAAGATGATCTCAAAGACAGCCTTGCCTCCGCAGTTGGGTCGGATCCCTCTGCGCAGTGGAATTGAAATTTGTTGTTTAGGAACAGTCTTCTCATCATTGCCACGTCCTGCTCTGCTCCTTCTCGGTTCTTTCTGACGCACATCATGAGAGCCTTCCGTTTTCCACCCATATCGTATCTGTCCTCGTCAGGTGAAGCAATGCTCAGCGGGCTCTACAGAAGAAGGATGCTTTTACATAGCGGTGGCCACGCGTCGAAAACTTGCGCGCAAGTCTAAACACTATCAATCTGAAGTGACAGGCATTGTATTGAAGCGTCATAAAGCCTATGTAAACCCATAGCCTAGTTTATATATATATATATATAATATATATATATATATATATATATATATATATATATATAATATATAGAATACAATCAAAATAAGATTAGGAAAGTTTAGCAAATTAACTCTTGAGAGTTTAAAAGCCCTATGCTGAAACAAAATCAATTGGACGGTTGGTTTGATTTGCACAAAAAAAAAACTATTCAAAGATCTTCTTTTCTGAAACCGCAATGTTGATCGGCACCAGAACTGTCACGTTTGCTCATGAGTTAACTTGCTAAAATTTCCACAGGAGCTGCTAGTGAACTTGGCAGAGAAGGGAGAGGCGAATAGAAGGGAAAGAAGGGTAACCCGCTCCGTTAAAACACTACTGTTTGCAATCTGTCGTGCAATGGATTCTGAGATTTTAACGTAATTTAGATGTCATATTCATGGTATTTAATCATAAACTACACACTTTTGCTAAAATAAATTTGGTCCGTTATAACAACAGAAAATATCAGTTTATAGTTTTTTTTTTCACGTAAATAAACATGTCTTCTTGTTTTTAGTATGAAGGTAATTTGCTGTTACATGTAAAGGAAATTGTGTATATTTTTACCGTTGAATTAGCGTACTTTTTTTTTTTTTTAATAATTATTTGTTACTTACAAACTTATCGCTCAGCTCCTCTCGTGAACCCATTCCAAAGGCGATCCAGGAAAAATAAATTTAAAAAAGAAATCAATAAATAAATGAACCTTGTTAGTTATTTCGTGGTAATTAGGCTGCATATTTTTTGTAAATGTTTGTTTCCATGTTTGGCACAATACAATACAGTTCTTCCTGTATGTTGTATATGTCACTGTTCACCTCGCCCCTGCCTCTAATAAACATAGACCTGATTTCTGAGAAGGACTGTGAGGGACTTTCGTTTTTGTTTTTGGTTAGCTCAGATAGTTTTAAACAAAAACAATTAGAGAGAGAGAGAGAGAGAGAGAGAGAGAGAGAGAGAGAGAGAGAGAGAGAGAGAGAGAGAGAGAGAGAGAGAGAGAGAGACTATTATTTTGAGCGAAAGAAAGAAAGAAAGAAAGAAAGAAAGAAAGAAAGAAAGAAAGAAAGAAAGAAAAACATAATTTATCAAACGGAACTCCCCATATCACATTCAGAACGAAAGTTAACTTGCTCTGGAAATCCTCCTGCACGGTTTATGATCTTGTCCGCACTGCGGTATACGTGTGCATGCAGGTCGGGGAGCCAGTGATACTGCGGACCGGTAAACGTTTCCAACAGATCTGAAGAAAGCCTGAACACAGTTATAACAATGCCTGTGAGAGTGGGATTCATAATTGGATTTTGTTTAGTGGTCGCTTGTGTCGCTTTTTCAGTATTGCGTCACCGCCCTTCCTCTATGGGATGTTCCGGGGTAAGTTAAAAAAAAAACAAAGTTTTTGTGGATTTTATGTTCTCTATGGAAAATTCTTGCATTGCAATTTTTAAAAATAAATAATAAATACAATTAAAACATAATAAATGAATAACCCATATATTTGTATTAATAGAATAGCGTTCAGGGATCACGATGTTGTGTAACTTTTGACGGTGTTTCTACAGCACGCCAACACATACCATCGTATTCCTGGCGATGATGTCGAAAAGAAAAAGAAAAAGAAAACCGGCCAGATTAAAAAAATTCTAAAAGAGAGATACGGTAACTATGGTAAACACAGCCCCCCCTCTCAACCCTCCCCCTCTCCCCATCCTCTCCCCACCCCCTCTCCCCTCCCATCCCTCTCTCTCCCCCCCCTCTCACCCTTCCCCCAATCTCACTCTCCTCTGGTAGATCGTTCTAATTCCCCCTGGGGGGGATCCCTCTCTACTCTGGGGGGTGGGGAGTCTCCCATCCACCCCTCCTCACTTCCTTATCACCTCTCCCTCATCCCTCTCCCCTCCTCACTCCCTCATCTTCCCCCCCTCTCCCCATCCCCCCCCACTCCCCATCATCCCTCCCCCCCTCCCCATCCACCCCCTCTCCCCCATCCCTAGGGTCCACCCCCTCCCCTTCTCCCCCAGGTGGGTCCCTCCCTCTCCCCTCCCCCTCCCCCATCCACCCCCTCTGGACCCCTCCCCTTCTCCCCCATCCCACTCCCTCATCCCTCCCCCTCTCCCCAAGGCCCCACTTCTTCTCCCCATTCCAGGGGGATCTTCCCAAGGGGTCCCCCCCTCTCCCCTCAGAAGGGTCTCCCCATCCCACTCCCCCTCATCCCTAAGGGAGTACCTCTTGGGAATGGAACCCCCCATCCCTTTAGGAAAGGAGTAGGGAGAGCCAACCCTCTCCCTCTCCCCATCCCTCTCCCCCATCCCTCTTCCTCTCAACCCATCACTCTTCCTCACCTCCCCATCCATCTCCCCACCCCCTCGCCCTCTCCCTCTCCCTCATCCCTCTTCCTCTCTCCCCATCCCTCTCTCCCCATTCCTCTGCCCCATCCCTCTCAACTCTCCCCCATCCCTCTCCACCTCCCCTCATCCCTCTCACCACCACCCCCCCACCTCTCCCTCTCCTTCTCCTCTCCTCCCTCCACTTTCCTACTCGACCCATCACTCAACACCACCGGCCAAATCACCCTTCGACTATGAAGTCGTGTTTTTGGGCTAACCCCATTTCATATAATTTATTCTGGCATATTTTAATTACCGTAGAAACGTGAGCCAGCAGCCCCGGCATCCACGCAGAATTCAGAAAACTATGACATGAGTGGAAGGCGTGAGGCTTACATTGTGTGCGTCAAAGAGCGGAGACCAGGGGCAGAGGAGGATCTGCAAATCATGAAGAAGCTGCTTCTAGACTATAAGTTTACCTGCCATGAACTCGTGGACCCGAGCGCAAAGGTAAGTCTGTAAAAGAATGGATTATTATCCCCGTGTGCGTGTAAAAAAACACGGCGAGTTTCTTAACCACTGGATCCGCCTCCGTTCCACAATTCCCATCTTCAGCTGGAGACGGTCGTTGTCTCGGTGCTTGTGTCTCCTTGGCAGGGCATCATCGAAGGGTTGCGTGAATTTAGAGACGAACTGAACGGAAAAAAAGAAAACGTGAGCTGCTGTTTTGTCGTTATCATGGCCCACGGGAGGCTTGGACAGATCGTCGGGCGAGACGGAGAGGCGGTGAGTCTGGAGGCTGTGTTTGAGCTCTTCGATAACAAGCAGTGCAGTGCGCTCCGAGAGAAACCCAAAGTGTTCATCGTGCAGGCATGCAGAGGAGGTGCGATATTATTATTATTATTATTATTATTATTATTATTATTATTATTATTACAGCGTAACGTTCACATTGTTAGAGGCGGTGTATTCTCACACGCTTCGAAAACTCCATTGAGCAGACCTGAAAGAGTTAACTTTCGTCTGACACACATGCGCAGTACACTGCCCCTTATTTACCAGGAGTGTATCTTATTTTGGGCTTATCTCGTTTTTGATTCGACTTCATTCCCCCCCCCCCCCCCCCCCCCCATTTTTAATTATTTCTGTATTTATTTTTTAAATGTTGTCTTTTTTTTCTTTTTTAAGAATCAAATTTTCCAGGATTCAATAATGCGGATGCCACCAAACATGGAACCCCAATTTCCGAGGACAGGCTGCCGATAAATTCTGATACCCTGTCTGTATATGCGACGATACCAGGTGATTTGTAACAAGTTTAAGCTGCAGGAGGGTCACTGTGTGTTTCTCTGTAGTTACTGTGTGTTTATCTATGGTTACTGTGTGTTTCTTTGTAGTTACTGTGTGTTTATCTATGGTTACTGTGTGTTTCTCTGTAGTTACTGTGTGTTTCTCTGTAGTTACTGTGTGTTTATCTATGGTTACTGTGTGTTTCTCTGTAGTTACTGTGTGTTTATCTATGGTTACTGTGTGTTTCTCTGTAGTTACTGTGTGTTTCTCTGTAGTTACTGTGTGTTTATCTATGGTTACTGTGTGTTTCTTTGTAGTTACTGTGTGTTTATCTATGGTTACTGTGTGTTTCTCTGTAGTTACTGTGTGTTTATCTATGGCCACTGTGTTTCTCTATGGTCACTTCTGATCAGTGATCATCAGATCATTTCTGAAGTCTCTGTATCGCCTGCAGGTGGCGCAGCTCTCCGAAGCAAAAAACGTGGCTCGCCGATGTTCAACGAGATGGCAAATATCTTTCCCAAGTACGCTGATAAATGCCATATATATGAGCTGTTTACAAAGGTAGGTGTGTTAAACTTCTGAGCTGAACAGGATTCAAGAACAATTTGAAAGGAACTGATGATACTGGTGTTATTAATGATCCCAGCCACCCCCATCCTCATTTAAATAATAATAATAATAATAATAATAATAATAATAATAATAATAATCCCAAACCGCAGGTGTGTTGCGTCACTCACCGACGCGCGTTTGAATGTATTTTTTTTGAAACCCGAGTTCTTAGGAAAGCCGCTGCGTGATCGACCCGTTTGTGATCAGGAGATTAAACAGCTCCTAACAAGTTGCAGATTTAACCGTTAACTTTGAAATCTCAAACTCTTTTTAAGAAGCAAATGATCAGCTTAATTTAAGGATCTGGTCCAGTAACTGAGAGCTCGGTTGGAATAAAAACCAGCCCAGACTGGGAGTCCCCCAGGACCGGGACTGGGAAGCGCTGGTATAGAGGGTGATGATTCATTCGTCATTTTAACAGCAGTTCAGTCTGAACGAGTCGTGTCAACGTTGCACAACCCTGCCACTTACATGATCTTTGTGTTTGCATTGCAGGTGAACAGACGCTTGAATGAAGTCGATTTTAGTGAGTTTTATGAAAAGGACACGGAACGAGTGGCGGTGCGCAGAGAGGCTCTGGCGCTAAGGAACAGGAAGGGACTCGAGAACAGAGACAGCTCTGGGCTCACCTTACACATCTGTTCAAATCTGGTCAAACGTGTGTACCTTGCTCCGTAGCCTGTTTCAGAGCTCTGTTTGAAATGTCCGCTCTAGTGCTCTGGTGATAGTGTCAGGATTTTTGCCCACATGGTCAAACCGGCAACACAGCGATACCGATCTGCGATGTGTGGCACGGAGCAGAAAAGCTCTTCTTGTTGTCTGTGCGGGTTTAGTTTTTTCTAAATCTCTTCCCACATTGATTTTTAGAGGGCAGATTCCCCCCCCCCCCCCCCCCCCCAGAGCACTAGAGCAGGCATTTAGACAAGATCTTTGAAACAGATTTTGTTAGCTGTGTAAAAAGCTCTCAGGAGGCTAACGATGCTATTTACTCTGCAATACAAAAGTAATTCTGTGAGAAAGCTGACCTTTCTTTAATTGTGACGCATTTTGATTCATTTTTTCATAGCATTACTTGTTTTGTTGTTTTCAAACTAAAGTTCACTTCCCTTCGCGGGCTCCGACTCTTAAGAAAACATTTAAAAGCTACCCTTAAAACACACTTGTTTCCCTTGGCTTTTGGTAATGAACATTTCATTGTATTTTTTTTTTTTTTAGGGTTACTTAGAATTGATGCTTCACCTGCATGTGTACATTATTACAGCTATTGTGTCCAAAAACGGCATTTTTTTTTAAAAGATGCTGTTTTTATCGTATCTTTTTAATGCAATGCTTATGGGTTTTTTTTTAAATGTGTCTTTTAATCTAATGTAATGTTTTACATATAGAAATTGAATTGGTTGACTGTGCCAGCTTCTGAAAAGCTGGATATGTAAAAAGCCAGAAGGAAATCCGACTGGTTTAAATGACCAGGCTGGTCAGGGGTTTGTCTGTTGGGAAAGATAACAAGCCTGGTAAATAATGCAGATTTATGATACAATAATGTACCCGATGTATTAAAACAATTGCAAATACATGTACTGTACTGAGTTTGTATGTTATTGCGTGCTGTGTTAAACAGGAGCATGGTTGTGTGTTTTTGAATGAGCCCTGAATTTACAAATACACTTCAATTTTTACTGTTTCTATTAAAAAGTTTGAAATAGATCGGGGAAGTATAATTCAAATATAGTTTTAGCGTTTATGTTAAGAACTTTAAAAAAAATAAATAGCTAATGATATTAATTTAAAAGAAATATGAAATAATAAATACCAATAGAATTATTGCCACAATCAACACGATACTGATTTCAGAAACAGTATATAACCACTAATACAAATATATATATATGAGTCACGCTTTTTTGTAAAAATGTATATTTTCCTTTGAATACCAAGCTTAAAATATATCAAGGAATTTTTTTTTTTTTTTTTTTTTTTTTGTCATGTAGAAAGTTATGTTTTCTCCATTGCCAAATATGCACATTAAAAACAAGTTTCCATTTTTCAAAATGACCAGTGTAGTCGAGTTATTTTTTCGTACATGTTAAAACGTGGTACGCAGCACTCTGCATTAGCGCTCGCACACGCCTCAAATACGTTTTCAATAATAGACGGGTTTTTTTTTTATTTATTTTTTGCGCATTGCAATAGATCGCAGCTCAGAGGTGAAGTCCCATTCATTTCTGGCGGTGCAGAAGTCATTGTAGTACTACTGAATGGCCGTCAGAGGGAGACAGACGCGTGTCTGTTGGCTTTAGTTTGTTGTAATACTGCTGAATGGCCGTCAGAGGGAGACAGAGACGCGTGTCTGTTGGCTGTGGTTCGTTGTAGTACTTACCGAATGGCTGGCAGAGGGAGACAGAGACGCGTGTCTGTTGGCTTTAGTTTGTTGTAATACTACTGAATGGCCGACAGAGGGAGACAGAGACGCGTGTCTGTTGGCTTTAGTTTGTTGTAATACTACTGAATGGCCGACAGAGGGAGACAGAGACGCGTGTCTGTTGGCTTTAGTTTGTTGTAATACTACCGAATGGCCGACAGAGGGAGACAGAGACGCGTGTCTGTTGGCTTTAGTTTGTTGTAATACTACTGAATGGCCGTCAGAGGGAGACAGAGACGCGTGTCTGTTGGCTTTAGTTTGTTGTAATACTACTGAATGGCCGTCAGAGGGAGACAGAGACGCGTGTCTGTTGGCTTTAGTTTGTTGTAATACTACTGAACGGCCGTCAGAGGGAGACAGAGACGCGTGTCTGTTGGCTTTAGTTTGTTGTAATACTACTGAACGGCCGACAGAGGGAGACAGAGACGCGTGTCTGTTGGCTTTAGTTTGTTGTAATACTACTGAACGGCCGACAGAGGGAGACAGAGACGCGTGTCTGTTGGCTTTAGTTTGTTGTAATACTACTGAACGGCCGTCAGAGGGAGACAGAGACGCGTGTCTGTTGGCTTTAGTTTGTTGTAATACTACTGAATGGCCGACAGAGGGAGACAGAGACGCGTGTCTGTTGGCTTTAGTTTGTTGTAATACTACTGAATGGCCGTCAGAGGGAGACAGAGACGCGTGTCTGTTGGCTTTAGTTTGTTGTAATACTACTGAATGGCCGACAGAGGGAGACAGAGACACGTGTCTGTTGGCTTTAGTTTGTTGTAATACTACTGAATGGCCGACAGAGGGAGACAGAGACACGTGTCTGTTGGCTTTAGTTTGTTGTAATACTACTGAACGGCCGTCAGAGGGAGACAGAGACGCGTGTCTGTTGGCTTTAGTTTGTTGTAATACTACTGAATGGCCGACAGAGGGAGACAGAGACGCGTGTCTGTTGGCTTTAGTTTGTTGTAATACTACTGAATGGCCGACAGAGGGAGACAGAGACGCGTGTCTGTTGGCTTTAGTTTGTTGTAATACTACTGAATGGCCGACAGAGGGAGACAGAGACGCGTGTCTGTTGGCTTTAGTTTGTTGTAATACTACTGAATGGCCGACAGAGGGAGACAGAGACGCGTGTCTGTTGGCTTTAGTTTGTTGTAATACTACTGAATGGCCGTCAGAGGGAGACAGAGACGCGTGTCTGTTGGCTTTAGTTTGTTGTAATACTACTGAATGGCCGACAGAGGGAGACAGAGACGCGTGTCTGTTGGCTTTAGTTTGTTGTAATACTACTGAATGGCCGTCAGAGGGAGACAGAGACGCGTGTCTGTTGGCTTTAGTTTGTTGTAATACTACTGAATGGCCGACAGAGGGAGACAGAGACGCGTGTCTGTTGGCTTTAGTTTGTTGTAATACTACTGAATGGCCGACAGAGGGAGACAGAGACGCGTGTCTGTTGGCTGATGATAACAAAGGTTCTTCAGCCCGAAACGTCCTGGAATAAATTATTTTTGGAACCACTTAAAACCTGGATCTGAAATCCTGCTCCTGGATCTCCAATCTAGGTCCTGGAGGGCCGATGTGTCCCTCCTGGTTTTTGTTCCAACTGTACCCTAAATTAACGAATTGGACCAATTAAGCTTTTAATAATCAATTTTTGTCACTACAACTCTACCTTCTTTCACACACACACATACATATATAGAGAGAGACAGAGAGATGGGGGTTCCCAGC
The DNA here is from genome assembly GCF_017654505.1 of Polyodon spathula. Classification (NCBI taxonomy): domain Eukaryota; kingdom Metazoa; phylum Chordata; class Actinopteri; order Acipenseriformes; family Polyodontidae; genus Polyodon; species Polyodon spathula. The sequence continues at coordinate 20,868,740 of NC_054549.1, forward strand.
TCTGGTCCTGGGGACCCCCTGTGTCTCTTTGTTTTCATTCCAACCGAGCTCTAAATTACTGAACTGCAACCCTGAATCGGACTGACCATTTGCTTAATTAGATCCTTTTTTAAAAAAAAAATGTTCTCAGCTCCTACAAAGTTGCCGATTTGAAACTATCTATAAAATCGTATCGTTAAATTGAAATCTGCACCTGTTTAAAAACTGAAAACAATTATTTTTTTTAAATGACTACTTCAAGTAATGATCGGTTTAATTAAAGGGTTTGGTTCAGTAACTGAAAGCTCAGTTGGAATAAAAACCAGCCGACACTGGGAGTCCCTCCGGGACCGGGACCGGGAAGCGCCGGGACACAGTGACGGTTTAGCAGGGAACCCAGCGAGACTCCACTGGACTTCGTGCAACTGAATGAATGCAGAGTAAAATAAACGAAGAAACGCAATCCAAGACGTGCGCGGAGGCTTCCGGCAAAATGCGTTTAATCTCCTGATCACAAACGGGTCGATCACGCAGCGGCTTTCTTTTCTTTTTCTTTGTCGCAACACACCTGCAAAGCCCGGGTGTTACCTGGCCTGGTTTATATGCAGCGTCACTAATCGTTTCATTTCATGATTGCTTGCTGATTTAAACTAGCGAGTTGTTTATTTGTTTGTAGATTTTGTTCTTTTATTAAACATGATTCTCTTGTAAGCCGACGCTTGTCTAGTGTTTATTTTTTATTATTATTTTAAGGCAATTCCCCGCGAAACACGAACTCAACCGCATTTTAGTCGATGGTTTTGTGTTTTTATCGCTGAAACTTTTCAAGTGCCTTCCGTTGAAACGGCTGTTATGTTTTGTGCTGTGTTTTGGCAGCTGTAATTGTTGTCAGTGTACGTCTTTTCAGTGTGCAATTCCTTTCTGTTTGTAATTACATTTTATGAAATTAATGTTTATATATATATATATATATATATATATATATATATATATATATATATATATATATATATATATACACACACACACACACACACACACACACTCACTACCCATCAAAAGTTTGAGAACACCCCCATTTTTCCAGTTTTTATTGAAATGTAAGCAGTTCAAGTCCAGTGGATAACCTGAAATGGCACAAAGGTAAATGGTAAACTGCCAGAGGTTAAAAAAAAAAAGTTTAGGTTACCAAAAACTGAAAAATAATGTACATTTCAGAGTTATACAAAAAGGCCTTTTTCAGGGAACAAGTAATGGGTTAACAACTTATAGCTGTTCTGCAGCAATGGAAGTAAATTAAGCCTTGAAAGTTGATGCTAACAATTCCTACAGGTGTCCCAACTTTTGTTGATTACTTACAAACCCTCTGACTGTATAAAATCAGTGTTGGAACAGACTGTGTTACTACACCCTCTTAAGCATTATTTGGACAGTATTGTACTGCAGGAAGTAGTATATTGCTATCATAATGGCAAGAAAAAGGTAATTAACAAAAGGAAGACAGACAGACCATTATAACCCTTAAAAGTGTAGGTCTTTCCTTTAGAGAAATTGTAAAGAAAGCCAAGGTGTCAGTGAGTACAGTTTCCTACACCATTAAAAGGCTCTTGGAAACTGGAGGAAACTCTGACAGGAAGAGGTCTGGCAGACCCAAAGCCACAACAGAATCAGAAGACAAGTTTCTTAGAGGTAACAGCTTACATGATAGGCGGCTCACAGGACAACAGCTTCAAGCACAGCTTAACACTGGTCGAAGTAAGCAAGTCTCAGTTTCAACTGTGAAGAGAAGACTTCGAGCTGCAGGTTTGACAGGTCAAGTGGCAGTAGGAAAGCCATTGCTAAGATGGCAAAATAAGAAAAAGAGGCTTGCCTAGGCCATGAAGCACCGCCAGTGGACTACTGAAGACTGGAAGAAGGTCTTAAGGACCGATGAATCAAAATTTGAAATCTTAGGTTCATCACGCAGGGTTTTTGTACGCTGTCGAGTAGGCGAAAGGATGGTTCCTCGGTGTGTGACACCAACTGTCAAACATGGAGGAGGAAGCGTGATGGTCTGGGGCTCTTTTGCTGGATCCAGAGTCGGCGACTTGCACAGAGTGAGTGGCACCCTGAACCAAAACGGCTACCACAGCATTTTGCAGCACCATGCAATACCCTCTGGTATACGCCTAGTCGGTCAGGGGTTCATCCTACAGCAAGATAATAACCCAAAACATACCTCCAGGCTATGTCAGAACTACCTTAGAAGAAAAGAACAAGGCGGTAGGCTTCAAATCATGGAATGGCCAGCAGATTCTCCAGACTTAAACCCCATCGATCTGGTTTGGGATGAACTAGACAGAAGGGTGAAAGCAAAGCAACCTACAAGTGCAACACTGTGATGAGTCAAAGGGGTTTCGGTCTGCAATTCAGCCTCCCAACAGTAGAAGGCATCAAACCAACTCGGGACTTCCCTTACCAAGGTCTTGTGACCATGACAAAAGTCATCTTTTTGAGGGGCGGCACCTTGGTGAGGGGCGGAAGTACGAGTATGTAAATTCCAGCCACTGGAGTCAAGTGAAATTAAGGATACCTGTCAGTTTGGGATTGGTGATCCACTGACTACCGGGACGGGGTTTGCATACTAAAGGGAACGTGCTACTGTGTTCGGGGTTGGTCCTAAGGAATAGAGGCGGGGGAAAAAAGGCTGGAGGGAAGTACGTGGGAGTTTGGACTGTGTCACGAATGGAGGCCTTACTAACTTGGCTCTTTTCTGTTTTTATTCCTTTTTGTTTTATTTTTGGATTTAAGCAGAGCGCGAAGAGGACTAAGAGGCTTCCGTTCCTTTATTTTTGATTACTCCAGCACTCCCTCCCTCACATCCTTCTTTATTATTTTTCTTTTTTTTCCCTGTGTAAAATTAAATAAAAATTTTAATTTTTACACGTACATCACTGTCTGGAAAATCCATTTTTACTCACACGCCTCACACGTGGTGTCATTGTGGGAGATGGATCCAGCTGCAGTCTTGGCGATGTTTAGGGAGCAGGAGGAGAAGCGAGAGGAGAGGGAAGCACGGCGCCAGGAACAGCCCGCCCAGTTCTTTGGTCAGCTGGTAGAGAAAATCTCGACTCCAGCGGCGGAAACAGCGGTTGCCCGGATGTTTTCTTCACAACCAAAGCTACAGAAGATGACTCCGGAAGATGATCCTGAGGCGTTCTTGGTCACCTCTGAGAGAGTGGCAGAAGCAGCAGGGTGGCCCAAGGAACACTGGGCCATGAAATTGGCATCCTGTTTGACAAGAGAAGCGCAAGCAGCGTATAGAGCCTTGATGGCCTCGGAGGCCACGGATTATATAAAAGTAAAAGAAGCCATTCTCTCACGCCTCGGGATCACAGAAGAAACATACCGGCGCCGTTTCCGGGAATACCAGCTGTCCAAGGGGGTACGGCCCCGGGTTGTGGGACAGTATCTCCTAGATCAGTGCACCCGGTGGCTGCAACCAGAAGAACACACACCCCAAGAACTGGTGCAGAAGATCGCTATAGAGCAGTTCACCTCCATACTACCGCCAGGAAATCGGGAGTGGGTTAAAAGGAATCAACCTACCACTCTCGAGAAGGCCATCATCCTGGCGGAGGCTTATGAGGATGCAAATGAAGGCGCCGCCTCTGACCCCACTCCTGCGCCTAAACTAACCAGGACCAACCCATCAGTGAAGCCCAGAGGAGGTAACCAGACCTTCAGACCATGGAGGTCGAGGTTAGCCCCATCTTGGGCGAGAGAAAACCCCCCTAACCTGTCAGTCACCGACTCACAGGACAAGCAAACCCCGTTGGTGCCTTCTACCCCAGTTTGTTACCGATGCAATGAGCCCGGACATATAGCCAGGGATTGTCCGATGATGGAGGTAGACCTGGCAAGAAGATCCTGGTCGGCAGTAACAGGTAAGAACACTGGGGAATGTTGGGAGGGCCTTATCAATTAAGAGTACAGGTCGGGGATAAGAGTACTAATGCATTTGCGGACTCTGGGTGTGCACAAACATTGATTCGACAAGCTCTTTTGGAGGGGGTAACCTGGGAGCCACAGGGTAAAGTGGCTATCTCATGTATCCACGGAGAAACTCGGGTTTATCCCACCACTAAAGTTAGACTTACTGTTGATGGTTACTCAGCTTACGTTAAAGTGGCTGTAGCGCAATGTTTACCATACCCTGTTCTCCTGGGAAGAGACTGGCCGTTTTTTGATCGTATTTTAGGTCGGGAAATGGTCTTAGTTTCTACCAGGGGACAATCTAAGCAACGGGAGAAAACAATTGGCGAGATTTTCCCGTTACAATCCGACCTGTTTAACCCTAAAATCCGCCCGAGAAAAACAAAGAGAGAGCGCAGGGTGGAAAAATATGAGGGAACTCTGAGACGACAAGGGGAGGGGTCTGACTCAAAGGTAAACCAATCTTGTAAATGGCAGGGTAAAGGAGTAGGTGTTCAGTGTGACCGGGGCTGCGAGGTTACTGATGTGGAAGGTCACATAATAAAAGACACTCCTCTCAGCGTACCTAATCATTGGGACCGAGATATTGACCTGGGCTATGAACAACAAAATGATCCCACGTTACAGTATGCTTGGAAACAGGTTAGATATGTTGAGGGGAAGGATATGCAGGAAGGACAACCAGTGGTATTTCCGCATTTTTCTGTATCTGGGCACTTATTATATAGAATAACCCGGGCTCCCGGGACGGGACAGCTCGTAAAACAGTTATTGGTTCCTAGGCCTTTTCAGTCAGAAGTCATGAGATTGGCGCATGACATTCCATTTTCAGGTCATTTGGGAACTGAAAAGACTCAGGAACGAATTCTGGCCCGGTTTTTTTGGCCAGGGGTTTATGGTCTTGTGCGGAAGTATGTATCTGAGTGTCCGGAATGTCAATTAGCTGCCCCTAAGTTAGTTCGCCCCGCACCTCTGGTCTCACTGCCAATTATTGGAGTACCGTTTGAAAGGATTGGTGTAGATTTAGTAGGCCCTCTGGAGGGAGCAGAGTCAGGATATCGGTATATTTTAGTAGTAGTGGACTACGCAACGAGATATCCAGAAGCTGTTCCCTTACGCTCTATGAGTGCAGAAGTAGTAGCAAATGAATTGGTTAAAATATTTTCTAGGGTGGGAATCCCGAAAGAAATTCTCACTGATCAGGGCACTAATTTTATGTCTGGCTGTATTCAGCAACTATATAAATTATTGAAAATCCGTTCAATTAGAACCTCAGTTTTTCATCCTCAAACGGATGGGCTTGTTGAACGATTTAATCAGACTTTAAAAAGTATGTTGCGCCGCTTTGTAGATCAAGAAAAACGTAATTGGGCTAAACTGCTTCCCTACTTGCTCTTTGCAGTTCGTGAGGTACCACAATCCTCAACGGGGTTTTCCTCGTTTGAGCTCTTGTACGGTCGGCAGCCGCGGGGTATCTTGGATCTCATAAGAGAAGGCTGGGAAGAACAGTCAAAAGACTCTAAAAATATAGTGAAATATGTATTACAGCTACGCGATCGCTTAGAATTAGTCGGTCGATTGGCACATGACAATCTCAAAGTGGCACAGCAGAAGCAGCAGCAAAGCTACAATAAAAATGCAAGAATTAGGAACTTTCGACCTGGAGACAAAGTGTTGTTGTTGCTTCCCTCATCAGAATCTAAGTTGTTTGCTAAATGGCAGGGTCCCTTTGAGGTCATTCGAGCAATTGGAAAAGTTAATTATGAGATCCGACAGCCTGGGCGTCGGAAGGAAAATCAAATTTATCATGTTAATCTCCTCAAACCGTGGAAAGAACGGGAGGTCCATTTTATATCTCCCGAACAGGAGGGAGAGGACTATGGACCCTCAATTGAGCCAGTATCAGCAGCTGGGGTTCCGATGGGGGAACAATTAACTCCTGATCAACGCAAAGAGGTAAGCAATTTAATCAAAATGTTTGGTGATGTGTTTTCTAACGTGCCCGGAAGAACGCATTTGATTGAACATGCTATTATCACTCCGCCAGGTCTGAGAGTTAGACAGAGACCGTATCGCATTCCAGAAAGTCGGAGAGATTCTGTCCGGAGGGAGGTGGAGTGTATGTTGAAACTTGGGATAATTGAACCTTCCCGAAGTGAGTGGTGTAGCCCAATTGTACCAATAGACAAACCAGATGGGTCACTACGGTTATGTATAGACTTTAGGAGGGTGAATGCTATCTCTAAGTTTGATGCATATCCCATGCCTCGGGTAGATGAACTCTTAGACAGGCTGGGGCGAGCTCGGTTTATTTCAACTTTGGATCTGACGAAAGGATACTGGCAAATTCCATTAGCAAAAGCCTCTCGTGAGAAAACGGCATTCTCAACCCCAGATGGTCTTTTTCAATTTTGTACTATGCCGTTCGGACTTCATGGAGCTCCCGCAACTTTCCAGAGACTGATGGACAGGGTATTACAACCTCATCGAGAGTATGCAGCTGCATATATCGATGATGTAGTCATATACAGTTCTTCCTGGAAAGAACATTTGAGTAGATTAAAAGCCGTCCTACAGTCTCTGAGGAGGGCGGGGCTCACAGCGAACATGGCAAAGTGCGCTATTGGAAAAGAAGAAACTAAATATTTAGGTTTCATAATGGGTAAGGGTAGAGTGAAACCGTTGGTTTCAAAAGTCCAGGCTTTGTTGGATTCACCGGTACCTACCACGAAAACCCAGGTGAGATCACTGTTAGGGTTGGCTGGTTATTACCGCCGCTTTATTCCACACTTTTCCACTATAGCCGCCCCTCTCACTGATCTCACTAAAAAGAACGCTCCAAATAAAATTAAGTGGAGTGCAGAGTGTCAGACAGCCTTTGAATCTATTAAAACTAATTTGAGTCAGGCCCCAGCATTAGTAAGCCCGGATTTCAGCCGAGAGTTCATCCTTCAGACCGATGCATCGCAGACTGGTCTGGGGGCGGTTCTGTCCCAGGAAAAAAATGGTATAGAACACCCGATATTATATATTAGTCAGAAGTTACTGCCGAGAGAACAAAGGTACTCTGTGGTAGAGAAAGAATGCCTGGCAGTAAAATGGGCGGTGGAGTCCTTAAAATACTATCTTCTGGGACGACCCTTTGTACTCATCACAGATCACGCCCCTTTAAAGTGGTTAGACACAATGAAGGATTCAAACGCTAGGATTACGCGGTGGTACCTGGCGCTCCAACCCTTCGCCTTTCAAATAAGGCATCGTGCAGGTAAGTTACATCAAAACGCTGATTTTTTTTCCCGGGAGGGAGGGGAAAAGGAGGGGTTAGAGGTTTCCGAGTGTTCCTTCGGCTCCACTCTGAGGGGTGGGATATGTGATGAGTCAAAGGGGTTTCGGTCTGCAATTCAGCCTCCCAACAGTAGAAGGCATCAAACCAACTCGGGACTTCCCTTACCAAGGTCTTGTGACCATGACAAAAGTCATCTTTTTGAGGGGCGGCACCTTGGTGAGGGGCGGAAGTACGAGTATGTAAATTCCAGCCACTGGAGTCAAGTGAAATTAAGGATACCTGTCAGTTTGGGATTGGTGATCCACTGACTACCGGGACGGGGTTTGCATACTAAAGGGAACGTGCTACGGTGTTCGGGATTGGTCCTGAGGAATAGAGGCGGGGGAAAAAAGGCTGGAGGGAAGTACGTGGGAGTTTAGACTGTGTCACGAACGGAGGCCTTACTAACTTGGCTCTTTTCTGTTTTTATTCCTTTTTGTTTTATTTTTGGATTTAAGCAGAGCGCGAAGAGGACTAAGAGGCTTCCGTTCCTTTATTTTTGATTACTCCAGCACTCCCTCCCTCACATCCTTCTTTATTATTTTTCTTTTTTTTCCCTGTGTAAAATTAAATAAAAATTTTAATTTTTACACGTACATCACTGTCTGGAAAATCCATTTTTACTCACACGCCTCACAAATACATTTGTGGGAACTTCTGCAACAGTGTTGGGAAGAACTTTCCGAACAATATTTGATTTCCATTGTAGAAAGAATTCCACAAGTGTGTTTGGTTGTTATATCTGCAAAAGGTGGCTACTTTGAGTCAAAAATTTAGATTAAATTTTGTTAAACAAAACAATTCCATGATTTCTTTTTTTATCTCCAATTGTTTATTTGTTCTATGCTTTAATTTCAGAGTACATTGAGACATTAAACTGCGTACATTTCAATAGAAACTGGAAAAATTGAGGTTTTCTAAAACTTTTGACCGGTAGTGTGTGTGTGTGTGTGTGTGTGTGTGTGTGTGTGTGTGTATATCTATATATATAATTTACACACAGTGCCTTGCAAAAGTATTCAGACCCCTGACCAATTCTCTCATATTACCGAATTACAAAAGGTACATTGAAATTTCGTTCTGTTCGATATTTTATTTTTAAACACTGAAACTCAGAATCAATTATTGTAAGGTGACATTGGTTTTATGTTGGAAATATTTTTAAGAAAAATAAAAAACTGAAATATCTTGCTTGCATAAGTATTCAACCCCTGTGCTGTGGAAGCTCCCAGTTTGCACCGATGAAAGAAATTGCCCTAACGAGGACACAATTACCTTACCATTGGCCTCCACCTGTGAACCATTAAAGTTGCTGTCACATTTTCTGGATAAAAACCCCACTGTTGAAGGACCATTGGTAAGGCCGTGAATCTGAAGGAAAATGAAGACCAAAGAGCATTCTACAGAAGTTAGAGATAAAGTAATACAAATGCATAGATTAGGGAAAGGGTACAAAATAATATCCAAGTGTTTGGATATCCCAGTGAGCACAGCTGGATAAATAATCAGGAAGTGGAAGCTGCATCACACCACCCAGGCACTGCCAAGAAAAGGCTGTCCCTCAAAACTCAACGCTCAAACAAGGAGACTTGTGAGAGAAGCCACAGAGAGGCCATCAATCACTTTGAAGGCGCTACAGAGTTCAATGGCTGGGAGTGGAGTAATGGTGCACCAGTCAACCATATCAAGAGCTCTGCATAACACTGGCCTGTATGGGAGGGTGGCAAGAAAGAAGCAGTTACTCAAAAAGTACCATCTGAAAGCACGTCTGGAGTTTGCCAGAAAGCATGAGAGTGACCCAGCTGCGATATGGGAAAAGGTTTTGTGGTCAGATGAGACCAAGATAGAGCTTTTTGGCCAAAACTCAAAGCGCTATGTGTGGGGCAAACTTAATACTGCCCATGCCTCAAGACACACCATACCTACAGTGAAGTATGGTGGTAGCAGCATCATGCTGTGGGGATGCTTCTCATCAGCAGGGACTGGGCATCTTGTTACAATTGAAGGAAGAATGGATGGAGCAAAATACAGGAGAATCTGCTTCAGTCTGCTAAAAAACTGAAGCTTGGGAGGAAATTCACCTTTCAGCAGGACAATGATCCCAAGCACAAGGCCAAAGCAACATTTGAGTGGCTCAAGAACAAAAAGGTGAATGTCCTACAGTGGCCTAGTCAAAGTCCTGATCTCAATCCCTTTGAGAATCTGTGGCACTATTTGAAAATTGCGGTCCATGAGCGTCGTCCAACCAACCTGAACAACCTGGAGCAAATCTGCCAAGAAAAATGGGCCAAAATCACTCCGACACTGTGTGCAAAGCTGGTACATACTTACCCCAAAAGACTTAAAGCTGTTATTGCAGCGAAAGGTGGTTCTACCAAATATTAATATGTGGGGGTTGAATACTTATGCAAGCAAGATATTTCAGTTTTTTATTTTTCTTAAAAATATTTCCCAACATAAAACCAGTGTAACCTTACAATAATTGATTTTGAGTTTCAGTGTTTAAAAATAAAATATCGAACAGAACGAAATTTCAGTGTACCATTTGTAATTCAGTAATATGAGAGAATTGGTCAGGGGTCTGAATACTTTTGCAAGGCACTATATATACAGTACTGTGCAAAAGTTTTAGGCAGGTGTGAAAAAATGCTGTAAAGTAAGAATGCTTTCAAAAATAGACATGTTAATAGTTTATATTTTTCAATTAACAAAATGCAAAGTGAGTGAACAGAAGAAAAATCTACATCAAATCAATATTTGGTGTGACCACCCTTTGCCTTCAAGATAGCATCAATTCTTCTAGGTACACTTGCACACAGTTTTTGAAGGAACTCGGCAGGTAGGTTGGCCCAAACATCTTGGAGAACTAACCACAGTTCTTCTGTGGATTTAGGCAGCCTCAGTTGCTTCTCTCTCTTCATGTAATCCCAGACAGACTCGATGGTGTTGAGACCAGGGTTCTGTGGGGGCCATACCATCACTTCCAGGACTCCTTGTTCTTCTTTACGCTGAAGATAGTTCTTAATGACTTTCGCTGTATGTTTGGGGTCGTTGTCATGCTGCAGAATAAATTTGGGGCCAATCAGATGCCTCCCTGATGGTATTGCATGATGGATAAGTATCTGCCTGTACTTCTCAGCATTTTGGAGACCATTAATTCTGACCAAATCCCCAACTCCATTTGCAGAAATGCAGCCCCAAACTTGCAAGGAACCTCCACCATGCTTCACTGTTGCCTGCAGACACTCATTCGTGTACCGCTCTCCAGAACTACAGAAGAACTGTGGTTAGTTCTCCAAGATGTTTGGGCCAACCTACCTGCCGAGTTCCTTCAAAAACTGTGTGCAAGTGTACCTAGAAGAATTGATGCTGTCTTGAAGGCAAAGGGTGGTCACACCAAATATTGATTTGATGTAGATTTTTCTTCTGTTCACTCACTTTGCATTTTGTTAATTGATCAATATAAACTATTAACATGTCTATTTTCGAAAGCATTCTTACTTTACAGCATTTTTTCACACCTGCCTAAAACTTTTGCACAATACTGTATATATATATATATATATAGAGAGAGAGAGAGAGAGAGAGAGAGAGAGAGAAAGAGAAAGAGAGAGAGATTAATCTGTTTTACATATGCAGTAAAAAAAAAAAATTTATGCATATGTAAAACAAACAAAAAAACTATGATAACGACATTGTTTGTGGAACAAAAATATTTATTTCATTTATTTCCCCCCAGATGATGCGGGATAGCTGGCGCCATTATTTATTTATTTAATTTTTTTTTTAAAAAAGGCGGGTCGGGGACGTGCGCGCCGCCGCCGTTGTTCCGGGAGGAGCGCGCCGGCGCTCGAGGGTAAATGCGAGCTCGCCGTTACAGACTGAGAGAGACAGAGAGAGACGAGAGGGGATAAATATATTTAAAATAAACCAGTTAAACCACCTCAATAAAAAAACAACCAGTCACAATACCCCTCCGAGTGATGTGGCACACCGCAACAGAACACCACGTCTACTGGTTTTGGAATTAACACGCTCAAAATCTTAATATGACACTGTCTTAATATTACTGAATACACTCATATACTAGAATATATATATGACATAATATAATATATATATATATATATTTCTAGAAAGACTTTGACCGTTTTCTTCCGAACAAACAAAACCTCGACACTGGCCGCTGTGAAAAAAACAAACAACAACGATTTAAATAAATATAAAGGTAATTAAACATTTTCTTAACCCTTGCTTTCGGTGTTTTTGCGTATACCAATTGATTGAGCCGAGGTTTCTTTAGTAGAAAGACGGATGAGACGGTTTTTTTTTTTTTTTTTTATCGAAACCGTGGTCTGGGATTTAAACGGTTGTTGCATTTTGTTGAGAGAACCTGCCCAGAAAATGTGATTTTCTTATGTAATAAAGTTTAAAAATAATATCGCCTTGGTGAATGCTGATGCTTGATTAAAAATCACTGAATTATTTATCACTAGCGTGCGATAGCACAGCTCGTACTAAGTTGCCATCAAAATGTTTATTTACGTGACAGGTTCACATTGAAGAAAAAACGCACACACATGGAATTAGGATTGTCAGTGTTATTGTAGGTTTGAAATCTTGCTGTGTTAAGACCATTGATCATCTAGAATTTGTGTGTTGTGTTCGTGTTTGATAAAGCACGGTAGCCTATAATAATAATAATAATAATAGCAATAACAAAGCGGCCATCGTAGTCAAACTGTATTCGTGTTCACTGATATGAGATGGTATTCAGTAATTTGAATTGAATTGTAAATTTTTTATTTTATTTATTTTTCTAACTCGGAATGGTTTAGTTTAGTCGAATTATAAAAATAATCATTTATACAGACAGTTATACATCGAAACGTTGGGCAGCTGGCTCTTTGAGCTTATATATTATCTATCTATCTATCTATCTATCTATCTATATATCTATATATATATATATATATATATATATATATATATATATATATATATATATAGAAATAGAAAAAGATAATTAGAAAATTAGATAGATAGATAGATAGATAAGTGTCTTAGCTGAATTTTTAGATTGATTGCTGGTTTGAAACGACGAACCTTGTGGTATTGTTTGACATGCAGAATTGACAGGGGCAAAATACAGACATCAAGTTACACAGCGTGTTACTGCGTGTAACAGGATGGTAATACGACAATTGCAAAGCAGTTTGACTTCGTTCTTGGTTTTGCTGTGTCTAACACAGGGGTGCCTGATCCTGGTCCTGAAGGCCCAGTGCCCCTCCTGCTTTTTGTTCCAACTGTACACTAAGTTGATTAATTGGACCAATTAAGCTTCTAATAAGTGCTTGATTGGTCCAATTAACTAATTTAGGGAACAGTTGGAACAAAAGCCAGGAGGACACTGGTCCTCCAGGACCGCAGTCTATGGCGGCATTGTTTGACCTGCAAGAATTGGACAGAGCTTGTTGTGACATCAGTTACGCGTGCTGATCAACTCTGCGTGTAAAACCAGGATTGTTTGGACACCCTGCTAATGCAATAGGAGTCTGATTCCAAAGCAGTTTGACTTCTGCGATTCTGCCCTTTTTGATCAACTGAAGAGGTCCAGGTGTGCAACCTGAACTTGTTCCAAAAGTAGGCACTCCTAGACCTACTGCCTAGTGTCTAAGGCGGTATGCTTTCGGGTTCCAACTGTACAAAAAAAAAAAATTAATTGGGCTGGAACAAAAGCCAGGAGGCCCTGCTCTAACAAGAAGCTCCAGAGCTTGTTGACTTCATGCCCTGGCCTGATCAAGCTGGTAGTAAAACCTGGATTGAGTGACACCGCTATGCAATAGGAGTCTGATTCCAATCCCAGAGTGCAGACATAAGCTGCCTTGTCTTTGTTAGGGTGCAAGTATGCATGTTTTTTTTTCTCCTGTGCAGAGGTCACAGGTGTGCACAGTATATAGAAACCGGCAGCTGTCACTGCTTTCGCATCTCATCTAAGAGAGGTGTCACCTGCCCTGCTAAGGTGTCTGGCTTTCGGGTTATACATGCTGAAAAACTGCTGATGCTGCTGCGTGCACAATGTGAGTGAACCTGGGGACGTTTTAACGACACATTGTGGCTCCAGATGCCTGACTTTCAATTCAGTTGTCTTCCTGCTTCAGTTGCCGGAACCCGTGGCAAATTTTATCAGAGAGCTGACAAACTCATTTTTAAGGCCTGAAATGTGACCCAGATTTAAGCTGCTTGTGCTGTCTTGCTCCTGCCTGACCTTTGAAAGAACCTGCAGAGTACCTGCCTTGCCCCTCCGGTGCAGTAGAAATCATCTTAATTGTATGAATAAGTTTCCTTCTGGCTGGATACAGTAATATTTGGGCCAAGTCACTTCTATTTGAGCATCAAAAGAAACGCATCACATATTTGGATAAAATTCACTAGCTGTGATTGAAAAATGACAAACTCTGTTTCAGAGCAGGCGCAGTGACTTTTTATTGTGCTGATTGACATCACGAAGATGCTGCAGAATGATCTGTCGATCTCGGGCAGGTGCTGTGACTCTTGGTCTCGTGGTTGGTGTCCTGTCATTGACAGAGTGTGTCTGGTCATACTGTCGCTCTGCTTTCTTGATAGACGTGGCATATTGTTTTTTTTGTGTGTTTTTCTTCATTGCTTTTATTCAAGCTTGCAATTCAGCAGCTGAAATCACTCCGTATCCAGCGTCCAATTAACTGCCATGGGCAAGGATGAAGGATCGAGTGCTTAAAAAGAAACCAAAAAATTTCGTCAATGTCCATCATTTATATACCTTACTTTTTAAAAAAATTAATGTGTTATAACAGTGATAAGTTTCTTTTGATCCACGGCATGGCATGTCATATGCAAACAGGCTAAAAGAATTGAATCTATTCAGTCTTGAACAAAGAAGACGACGCGATGATCTGAGTCAAGCATTCGGAATCCTAAAAGGTATCGACAATATTGACGCAGGGGGACTTTTTCGACCTGAAAAAAGAAACAAGGACCAGGGGTCACAAATGGAGATTAGACAAAGGAGCATTCAGAACAGAAAATAGGATCCACTTTTTTACACAGAGAATCGTGAGGGTCTGGAACCAACTCCCCTGTAATGTTGTTGAAGCCGATACACCCTGAGATCCTTCAAGAAGCTGCTTGATGAGATTCTGGGATCAATAAGCTACTAACAACCAAACGAGCAAGATGGTGCCGAATGGCCGCCTCTCGTTTGTAAACTTTCTTATGTTCTTGTATGTAAGATCTGACTTCTCAAAGTATGTTCAACATGCTTTGTCAAGGGAAAGCGTGTTTCAAAACACATTGGAGGTTTTATAGGCTTTTTTGATGCCGTGGCAACCACACATGCTAATTCTCTTTCAATCTAATGTCTTTGTGATGTAATAGCTAATGATGTAACGAGCTGCTGTGCCCTGCCTTTTTTTTGTTTTTTTTTCTAAAAAACACAAACTTTAGCGTCTGTTCCTTGCAAAGTGCTGAACTATTGATTTTCTATTTGATAGGTGGCTCTGTATTCTTTTATATAGTGACGTGCCTGTCTCTTCTACAGATTTCATTACATTTTAATGCAAAATATACCACTCACAAGGTTGCTATCCTTGCTATATATATATATATAGGCACTTTATATATTGTCTCTGCAGGTAAAGAATAGTTCACAGCAATGACATGTAAATTAGGAGGCTGTGTGGTCCAGCGGTTAAAGAAACAGGCTTGTAACCAGGAGGTTCAAATCCCAGCTCAGCCCGACTCTCTGTGTGTGACCCTGAGCGAGTCACTGAACCTCCTTGTGCTGCGTCTTTGGGGTGAGACGTTGTTGTGAGTGACTCTGCAGCTGATGCATAGTTCACACGCCCTAGTCTCGTATCTTGTAAAGCGCTCTGTGATGGTGGTCCAGTATGAAAGGCGCTATATAAAAAAGATTCTACGATGAAGATACTTGGTATTATGGTCTGTGGATGCAGTGCTGCAATGAAACGTGTTTGACCGGAGCCTGGCTGATGCAGTTTATATTAAAACTGATTTTTGTGGCTAGTCTTTAGATTTGCTTCTTCTGGCTACGCAGTTGCTCGGCGTTTTAAATTAAAACAATTGAGTGGTGGCTGACTCAAATCTCCCCAAGCCTTTCATCCGAGGTGACTTGCACAGGTGTTGCAGGGCAGCACAGGGTTACAATGCAAAAAACAGAATATTTAAACAGTGTAGCTGACAGTCGGTTCAAATGCTGCTGGAATACAATATGAAGTAAAATGGGATTAAGGCAATTTGTATCTACAGTGGTAGTGTAAGGATAGCGCATCAGCAAAGGATCCAATAACACAGTGCTGAGGTCAGGCAAGTCCAGCGCAGAGCAGGAGGGGGGGGGGGGATCAGCATTGGAGGTCCGTGCTGCAGGGTCTGGTTATGGTAACTTTTGGCATTGGAAAATCTTTGTTTGTGGTGGACAGCTGATTGCTTTTCTGAAGTTTGTTATTAAGTATTGATTTCTTACCGATGGTGTTTTGAGGTTGAAAGACAGCAGCTGACGCAGTGTTCAGTCCTTTTTATGCATTTGGTTTCTGCGTGCTCAAGATTAAAAGAGACCAAGGCCGCGATCTTTGCTTGAATCTCAGACTGAATAGGATTGTGGGGCTCTGTGTGTGTGTGTGACTGTCTGTCTGTGTGACTGCCTGTGTGAGTGTGTGTGCGTGCGCTCGTGTTTGAGTGTGACTGTGTGTGTGTGTCTGCCTGTCTATCATATGTACACATTGTAACTGCTCCTTTTCAAAGTGTCTGGGATGAGCAGTAAAGTCTCCCTGTGTACTCTGAGACAGAATTACAAAAGAAAAAAGCCTGCTGTCTTGAGTATTAAAATGTCCTTTAGCCGCAGCTTTCGTTGCACATTTTACTGCAGAGTGCATCAGCCCCACCCTTCCCACCTGACCGATACTTCACGACAGACTGCCAGAGGCTGCAGAACATACATCTAATTATTAATTAAACAACCCATTACTGTCAGACCAGCTCAGCGTTTTACACAAAGAAGCATGCTTCCCATTGTCCAGACCACAGACCACAGACACACTCTCTCCTATATCTTTAAGCCTATCCAATATCTTTAAGCCTTTTCATTTAAAAAATTGCCGTGGCCCAGCGAATGCTTTTTCTGTAAAAAAAAAAAAAAAAAAAAACAACTTCCTAGTTTTTTGACGTTTTGAAGTCAAGTTATATAATGAAATCTCTCTGAAATGTCTTTATAAATGTCTTTGTACTATATAGCACTAGACCCTTATATTGATGAGACACAGCCCTCTGAAATGTCTTTATAATATACAGCACTAGACCCTGATATTGATGAGACACAGCCCTCTGAAATGCCTTTATAATATACAGCACTAGACCCTGATATTGATGTGATACAGCCCTCTGAAATGTCTTTATAATATACAGCACTATATATATATATATAGACACATATATATAAATATATATATAATATATATATATAGACATATGATATTGATATATATATATATATATGAATATATATATATATATATATATATATATATATATATATATATATATATATATATATATATACTTGATTGGTGTATCTGTGGAGAGAGGAGAGACAGTCTAGACACTTTTCAGTTTTTGAATATTTCAGCAGTTCTTGTCTGTTGTGCTCCGATGGCCTGGGTGCATTTCAGTAAGCTGTTGGTTTTTACTTTGGTGTCTTTTATGGGGTATGCCCAAGATACAGAACTGTGCTCTGCTATAGTGTGTGTGTGTGCGTGTGTGTGTGGTGTGTCTGTGTGTCTTTGTCTCTGTGTTTGCGTGTGTGGGTGTGTGTGTGTGTGTGTGTGTGTTAGGGGGAGGTTGGGGGGTGTGTGTGTGTGTTTAGGGGGAGGTTGGGGGGTTTGTGTGTGTGTGTGTGTGTGTTTAGGGGGAGGTTGGAGGGTTTGTGTGTGTGTTTGTGTTTAGGGGGAGGTTGGAGGGTTTGTGTGTGTGTGTGTTTACGGTGAGGTTTGGGGGTTTGTGTGTGTGTTTAGGGCGAGGTTGGGGGGTTTGTGTATGTGTGTGTGTGTGTGTTTAGGGGGGTTGGGGGGTTTGTGTGTGTGTATCTGTGTGTGTCTGTCCCTCTGTGTGTGTAGCCTGTGTGCAAAATGCAGCTTTATTTTTCTTTGCCATTTGTTAAATTGAACTGTTCTGTACACTGTTGACATGTAAGCCATGCTCAGATGTCCCTCAGATTGATGGCTCTAATTTTGAATTCCAGGCAGGGGGAGATGGCTGTTGCTGACATACTAAATAGTTTGACTACAGTAAAAATACCATCATTTACTCCTGTTACTCCTGTGTCAGCCCTCTCTGCAGTAATAAATACATGAAATGTGATGTCTGCTTGCTCTAAGACCCCAGGGGCAGTCAGGCTTTTAGCAGGTATACAACACAGAATTCAATTCCCTAAGACATGCAGAGTGTGGGTTACAAGTTCGAATCGTCACCCAGAACCGTTCTGCAGGCTTGCAAACAGAAGTCTGGTGTTTCTGTCACTAGTGGGGAAAAAAAACAAAACTTTTTTTCATTTCGTTCAAAAGCCACATTTGTATCCTCCAGGAGAGTGGAGTTTAGCCTCTGTTTACGTAGTGGAGGCGATGGTATGTACACACGCAGGGCTGGGAATCAGACTCCCGCTGCACAGCAGTGTGGTCCAGTCCTGGTTTCACTGGGAGTTTAATAATAAGACACACCTGAGCTTGTTGCCTAGACACACTGGGGCTGATCAAGCTGGTAGTAAAACCTGGAATGGGTGAAACTGCTATGCAATAGGAGACAGACAGACAGACACACACAGGAAGGCAGATGCTGTGTGTGGTCAGACCTGTAGTGATTCATTAATGTGATTTGGAATGAGCCACAGGGATTAATCTCTGTCTGTCTGTCTGTGTCTCTGAGTGCTTCTTTCAAATCCATTTTCATACCTTTTATAAGCACCGGCATTATTATTATTATTTTTATCATTATCAATGGTGAGTCATATATAGATGCTTTTATCCAAAGCGACTCGTAGAGACTAGGGGGGTGAACTCTGCATCAACAACAACTGCTGCTGCTGCAGAGTCACTTCCAATAGGACCTTGTTTGTTTTACGTCTTCTCTGAAGGACGCATCGTTGATCCCCTTTAAGGGAATGCTAAGAACGTTTTAAAATCAATTTCCTCACCCCTTATTAGCACTTCACAAAGTTTTTGCTGGTAGCCCCTTTTCTGTTCTTGAAAATCTTTTTCTTCTTTTGCATGTATTTTATACTTCGGTTTGGAAGACCTCCCCCCTATAGAATGAACTCACTCAGCTTCAAAGAGTCCAATGAAAGCTGCTGAATAATGTTCCCTTGTTAACATATTGAATTACACACCCTCTGTATAGAATGAACTCACTCAGCTTCATAGAGTCCAGTGAAAGCTGCTGAATAATGTTCCCTTGTTAACATATTGAATTACACACCCTCTATATAGAATGAACTCACTCAGCTTCATAGAGTCCAATGAAAGCTACTGAATAATGTTCCCTTGTTAACATATTGAATTACACAGTGCTTTGGAGTTTTCCAAAAACGAAAATTGAAAAATGTGACATTTTTTAACTTGAACACCAAATAATACTGTATTATTTATTTATTTATATATTTATTTCTTAGCACACGCCCTTAACCAGGATGACTTACAATTGTTACAAAATATCACAGTACAAAGTACCACATTGTAAAATATCACATTGCAGATAAGAGCTGTTATAAAGTATAATATGTATCTCTGAGGCGCTGCACGTGAGTCTGCAGTGTGTAAAGAAGCGGGCGGCTGACGCCTTCGGAGGACAGCGTGCGTTCGTTTTCGCCGCTCCTGAGTCAGCGCAGGGGTGGTAGTGGTGAGCTGAGCCTAAAAATAATTCGATATACCAAATTGAGGAGAAGTTTAGTAATCACCAATTATTTTATTATTAAGCGAGTAAGAGCAGGTAGCGAGTACAATAAAGGGGTGAGAACGATTTCAAATAAGAGCAAGTACAAAAAACGTGATTACAGATACCTATAGGAGTAGAATCAAACACAAGATACAGTAAGTAGTGATAGGTAGGAGCAGAAGTTGAATACAGCAAGGTTTGGAGCAGTTCAGTACAAGTACAAGCTGATGCAAGCACTGGTACAATTGGGTGCCGTATAGTCCAGTATAGTCGAGAGCTATGAGGTTTACAGAGGCTGTCTGAAGAGGTGTGTCTTGAGGAGGCGCCGGAAGGGGGTCAGGGACTGGACAGTCCTGAGATCCATGGGCCGGTCGCTTCACCACTGAGGGGCGAGGGTGGAGAAGGAGCGGGCTCTGGAAGCAGGGGAGCAGAGGGGGGCGGTACAGCTAATCTGTCGGTGGAGGGGGCAAGAGGGGGGTCTAGGGAAGAAATCATTACAAGGGTTTTGAATGGCTTCCAGTAGATTTTTTGTGATTATAAATTTGTAGTTTCTTTGATTGCATGATGTTAAATAAATCCCTATAGTTCTTTTACGTGACGTCTAAATTCCTAAAATTGTAGGCAATACGAACCTTTTGGCCACAGTGTAGATTAGCAGTTGCTGCTGCTGTGTTCCCAGGTACTTAATCAATGACGTGTTGCAGATCAGGTGCTTTGCCGCAGCTCTGTACTGTACAGCACTAATGCACTGGCTCCTCTGTATCGTCGTATGTAAGGGAATAACTTCACGAATCAGCGACACAACCAGAGGGAGAGAGAGAGAGAGAGGGAGACACCAGCTCTAATGTTGTAAAGCAGACAAGAGGTAAGAGATTTGAGAATCAATGCTCAGCGCTCCTTTAAACCTCCTCTGCTTTGCCACGCCTCTCTCCGTGCTTCACAAGGCTGCCTTCTGCTTTACCGTGCTTCCACCTCGCTTCGTTACACTGTTTTAAAAGCCTTTGATTGATCCCAGCCTGTCAGTACGAGGCACTGTTCAGCCTCCTGTCAGACTGCCTGTCTCAAGCACTGTCTGCTTGAACAGGATCTGGAAATGTGAAGGCCACTGCGGCAGCAGAAAAAGCTCACAGCATTCTGGGTGTTGTAGTTCAGTTTCTGGCTGTTGGAAATATGAAGGCCACTGTGGCAGCAGATAAGCAAATAGTATTCTGGGAGTTGTAGTTCAATTTCTGGCTGTTGGAAATGTGAAGGCCTGTGCAGCAGCAAGAAGCGCAGAGCATTCTGGGAGTTGTAGTTCAGGTTTCAGCTGTTTTATTATACCACGGAACTTACTGTAATAACTAAACTCATTATCGAGGGAGAGGCAAGTGTTTGTAGTGGTTCTAAACTTGTTTAGCTTTCCAGATCATCTGCTTTCTGATGATAAAATCTGATCTTTTTTCTTTTTTTTTCTTTCAGGATTTACTTGAAGACATCGCTGTATCCAATTATATTTCTCTCTCACTTTCTAGCGGATTCAAAACCAGACAACACAAAACACTGTAAAGATACATATATTTTTTAAAATTAAAATTCATTGCTATTTTCTAATAGTTTTAAGGACTAAAAGTTTACAGCCCAAGTTTACAACTTGCTGTCAGGATGTCGTGAGGGAGGAAAGGAGAGAGCGAGACAGTCGACTGGAGGAGGAGAAGAGGAAGAGGGGGAGGTAGGAGACAGAGTGGGAGGGAGGAAAAGAGGAAGACTTTTCGATGGCGACAGACGGCGGCGAACCAGCTGGCACAGAGGAATCGGAAAAAACAGATGGAGTGAGTGTGGAGAAGAGGAGGGTGCTGGAGCGAGAGGGGGGAAGCGACAGCAGCCCTGGGGGCAGCAGAAACGGCGCTGGCCCAGGCAAAACCGCAGCCATGGTCCCTCTGACCGTTTCTACTGCGCCGCTCTCTGCTTCAAGCCCTCCATCTTCCCCTTCCCTGACAATAAAGCACCCTGCTTCGCTCGGCGCGATGGACACTAGCGACGCCAAGGGAGTGGGGGTCTCCAAGTCCGGCTCCTCTAGTGGCGGGAGGGAGAACAACAAGCGTTTCTTCCGCAAAAGCGTGGAGCTGTGTGAGGAAGAGGAGGAGGAGAGAGAAATCGCTAAACGGGGCACGACTCGCACGGAGAGCTCCGACAGCGTGTTTGCCAACATCCCCGGGGCCCCGCTGTCTTCAACGCCGCCACCTGCAGCCCGCGACCCTCAGGAAACCTGCAACTCCACCCCCGGTAAAAATCAACCGGCCAACATCGCCGCACCGGCTGGCTCAGCTGCTGCCATCGCAGCCGCGGCCAGGGTGAGGACAGAAAGGGAGCTGGAGGAGGAGGCGGAGATGAAGGCAGTGGCCACCTCGCCCGGGGGCCGGTTTCTCAAGTTCGACATAGAGCTGGGCAGGGGAGCCTTCAAGACCGTCTACAAGGGGCTGGACACCGACACCTGGGTGGAGGTGGCCTGGTGTGAGCTGCAGGTACAGTCTCATACCCAACCCAACCCCCCCACTACCCCCGGTATCGGAGTTTCCCAGAGCAAGAGCACAACACAGTGTCATACAGCACAGTGAAAGCATAGGCAAGCATTGTAAAGCACAGAGAGGTCTGGTAAAGCATAGGGAAGCATTGTAAAGCACAGAGAGGTCTAGCAAAACATAGGAAAGCATTGTAAAGCACAGAGAGGTCTGGTAAAGCATAGGGAAGCATTGTAAAGCACAGAGAGGTCTGGTAAAACATAGGAAAGCATTGTAAAGCACAGAGAGGTCTGGTAAAGCACAGGAAAGCATTGCAAAGTACAGAGAGGTATGGTAAAGCATAGGGAAGCATTGTAAAGCACAGAGAGGTCTGGTAAAACATAGGAAAGCATTGTAAAGCACAGAGGTCTGGTAAAGCATAGGGAAGCATTGTAAAGCACAGAGAGGTGTGGTAAAGCATAGGCGAGCATTGTAAAGCACAGAGATGTCTGGTAAAGCATAGGGAAGCATTGTAAAGCACAGAGAGGTCTGGTAAAGCATAGTGAAGCATTGTAAAGCACAGAGAGGTGTGGTAAAGCACAGGGAGGCATTGTAAAGCACAGAGAGGTCTGGTAAAGCACAGGGAAGCACATTAAAAAAACAAAACAAGGAATTTCCAGCTGTCCTTCCCTCACCTTTACAATTGAGTACCAGACAGTAAGTGGCAGTCAGCCGATTGGAAGCGAATTTGTCCCCCAAAATCCTTTTTATAGCCTAAAGATAAGCATGGTTTGAATATCATAGCCAGGGTTTTGAAAGCTAGGGATTTTTAACAAACAGTAAAAAAGTAAAAGTAAAAATATTTTAATTTCTTTCAATTTCTTTATTTCTTTGTTTATTTTACACAGCCTGTCACATTGAGTTTCAACTCTGTGTATGACAAATCATGATTTGAGAACAAGCTAAACCAGTCCTTTCAAGGACTCTCTGTCTCTCTCACCCACCTACTCCTACTCGCAATGATCAAATCTGCCAGCGCTTGCTGCTGAATTGCAAGCTGCACAATAAAACCTTGATTATGTTGAACTCGGTTTTCTTCACAAGCAGCTCTGTGTTTGACGAACAGCTGCCTGCGATCCTGCCCGTTGTCTGCCCTGTTGCTTGGGCACGCCACGAAAGCAGACTGAGAACCGTCTGCGGAATAATCAGCTGCCTATTCTCTTGTCTGTTGTGCTGTGGCCTTCGGTGGCCCCCTGTATAATTGCAGACCACTGATCGAGTCGTTTGTGGGTCAGCTTTGTTCTCTCCTCCATTTACTTCTGGGTGCTCAGTAACAGAGAGGCAGTCTTCTGAATGTTAATCAACACTCACTCGCACTGTAAAACAAACAGCAGCCTGGCATGACTTGTGAATTGATCCATTGTCCTTGTAATGTATCTGGCAAACCACCACTTATTAATTTGGGATGAAACTTGGCATTGACATTATCTAGGGTATCCAAATACTGGGAAATATGGGTTTGTCTGTCTGTCTACATCGTTCCGCCTGTCTGTCTGTCTGTCTACGTCCGTCCGTCCGTCCGTCTACATCGTTCCGTCTGTCTGTCTGTCTGTACGTCCGTCCGCCTGTCTGTCTGTCTGCATCATTCTGTCCGTCTGTCTGTCTACATCGTTCCTTCTGTCTGTCTGCATCCTTCCGTCCATCTGTCTGTCTGTCTACATCCTTCTATCTGTCTCTGTCTGTCTGTCAGTCTACATCCTTCCGTCCATCTGTCTGTCTGTCTACATCCTTCCGTCCGTCTGTATGTCTGTCTGTACATCCTTCTGTCTGTCTACATCCTTCCGTCAATCTGTCTGTCTACATCGTTCTGTCCATCTGTCTGTCTGTACGTCCTTCTGTTTGTCTGTCTGTCTTTCTACGTCGTTCCATCTGTCTGTCTGCCTACATTCTTCTGTTTGTTTATACGTCCGTCCGTCCGTCTGTCTGTCTGTACGTCCGTCCGTCTGTGTGTGTCACACTTAGATTTGTACGCCTATATTGAGAAGTGAAGACGTTCTTTCCCATGCTGTGATATCCAGCCCCTTCCCCATGCAGCTTAGTCAGGAATGAATAGCACTGTTTTCTCACCTCTCCCTGCTCGATAACAAGCCATCCTTTACAAGATAACTATCCCATTATCAGCATGTCAAGACCCCCCCGTGGGCCATTGATTCATGTGCAAATTGTAGTTAAGCACAGCAAGGGTAGACATTAATGGGTTACGCCTCCCCCCCCCTTTTCATTTTTCACAGTAAGTGCTTTGGGTCGGACACAGAGCACCCCCGAGCAGCAGCCCAGCTTGAGTTTCAGATAATTCATTTCTCCTGTTTGCATTGTGTGGGAGTCATACCCAAATAAAACAAATCAAAAAGTCAAGACAGAATAAAATCTGATTTATATGCAGCGTGTGTGACTGCCTGTTTGTGTGTGTGTGTGTGACTGCCTGTCAGTGTGTGTGTGTGTGTGTTCTCAGTCTAAGGGATGCTGTGTGTGTGTGTTCTCAGTCTAAGGGATGCTGTGTGTGTGTGTGTGTGTTCTCAGTCTAAGGGATGCTGTGTGTGTGTTCTCAGTCTAAGGGATGCTGTGTGTGTGTGTGTGTGTGTGTTCTCAGTCTAAGGGATGCTGTGTGTGTGTGTGTGTGTGTTCTCAGTCTAAGGGATGCTGTGTGTGTGTGTGTGTGTTCTCAGTCTAAGGGATCTAAGGGATGCTGTGTGTGTGTGTGTGTGTTCTCAGTCTAAGGGATGCTGTGTGTGTGTTCTCAGTCTAAGGGATGCTGTGTGTGTGTGTGTGTGTTCTCAGTCTAAGGGATGCTGTGTGTGTGCGTGTTCTCAGTCTAAGGGATGCTGTGTGTGTGCGTGTTCTCAGTCTAAGGGATGCTGTGTGTGTGTGTGTGTTCTCAGTCTAAGGGATGCTGTGTGTGTGTGTTTTCAGTCTAAGGGATGCTGTGTGTGTGTGTGTTTTCAGTCTAAGGGATGCTGTGTGTGTGTTGTCAGTTTAAGGGATGCTGTGTGTGTATGTGTTGTCAGTCTAAGGGATGCTGTGTGTGTGTGTGTGTGTGTGTGTGTGTGTGTGTGTGTGTGTTGTCAGTCCAAAAGATGCTGTGTGTGTGTTTTCAGGACCGGAAGCTGACCAAGATGGAGCAGCAACGTTTCAAGGAGGAGGCGGAGATGTTGAAGGGGCTCCAGCACCCCAATATCGTGCGTTTCTACGATTCCTGGGAGTCCTCTCTGAAGGGGAAGAAGTGCATCGTCCTGGTCACTGAGCTCATGACCTCCGGCACCCTCAAAACGTGAGTGCGGGACACTCAAAACATCATGTCTTTGCAATCCTCTGTGAAGGAAGCAAAATCTGATAGGTGCAGATCAGCTGTCAAATTAACCCTAACCCCAAGCTCCCAGCCCCCTAGTCCAAGCCCCCAGCTCCTAGCCCCCAGCCCCCCAGTTCCAAGCACTTCTAAGTCACGTGAGGAATAATGTTTACTGAGCCGAATGAACCTGTGACTCATTGAAGGCTCTGTGGGGATCTCACCAGCGATTTCTAAATGTCATTGTCAGTCCCATTCTCTATTGGACACTGAAAGAGTCATCACAACGATCAAAAACATACTGCTGAAGTCAACCCCGAAAATAGCTAACTTAGCTGTTCGCTTCTAGTTTCGTTAAATGAGCAGAGATGTTTTGTCTCTCAAAAAGTTCATTAAGCTTTTGCTCCGCCCTGAGCTGTAAAACACATTAAACACGTCCAGCTGAACAAACAGTAAGATCAGTTAAGTTAAAGGCTACATGAGAACCTTTTTTATTTGATTGTGTTACAGACTCCCATGTGTTGCTACAGCTGTTTATGTAAGGTGTGCGTATTGTTTTGATTACATGTACCTGCATGGACTGCTCAAAACTACATTTCCCATCATCCTCCTGCTCACATATGGAACTGAGATGGATTTTCCAGTGAGCAGGAGGATGATGGGAAATGTAGTTCTGAAAACCAGAGAAGACCGTGCCGCCCCTCGAGGGCTGGGAGTATGACACCCCCCTGAATTATCCCAATATCCCATGCAAGCTGCTGTATGATTGCACAACTTGTAACTGACCCGAGGTCTGCTTCAAAACCCTTAAAAAAGTACCGTTGTCCTTGTCGATTGTCTCCGTGGCGACTGCTTGGGTCTCTCCACAGGTACCTGAAACGCTTCAAAGTGATGAAGCCGAAGGTCCTCCGAAGCTGGTGCAGGCAGATCCTCAAGGGCCTTCACTTCCTGCACACGAGGACCCCTCCCATCATCCACCGGGACCTGAAATGCGACAACATCTTTATCACCGGCCCCACTGGCTCCGTGAAGATTGGCGACCTGGGCCTGGCCACGCTCATGAGGACCTCCTTTGCCAAGAGCGTGATCGGTACGGTCACCCCAAAACAGCAGTTACCAGACGCCCCGGCACAGCTGGCATTGCCCCACTTTTCAGCCTTTTTGTCCCGGTCGGAAAGATTCTTCAAATCGTTCCTTCTTTTTCTTTTTTTTTTTTTAATCAGTGCAGAAATGTAGCAGTGTGCTCAGCAAGCTGACAGCACAGTCATCTATCATACAAGCATTTAAATAAAGAAACACATGGATTACCTGCTGTTTGATCATTCACATTATGTGCTTAATAATGTGTATTCTGTTTAACTTCCTGGATCTTGGCTGTTTATTATAAAAACAATAAATAAAAATTGCCATATAATATATATAATTAGCTGTGGCCAAAACTTTAGCATCCCCCTATAGAATGAACTCACTTAGCTTCATAGAGTCCAGTGAAAGATGCTGAATAATGTTCCTTTATTAACATCTTGAGTCACACACCCTCTATATAGAATGAACTCACTCAGCTTCATAGAGTCCAGTGAAAGATGCTGAATAATGTTCCTTTATTAACATCTTGAATCACACACCCTCTATATAGAATGAACTCACTCAGCTTCATAGAGTCCAATGAAAGCTGCTGAATAATGTTCCCTTGTTAACATTTATTTATTTGTTGTTGTTATTTGTTTTTGTTTGTTTGATCTCATGTTGTAGTTTCCTTGACTCTGTCACAATGTTAAATGAACAGATCTCTCTTGCAGGCACCCCTGAGTTCATGGCTCCCGAGATGTACGAGGAGCACTATGATGACTCTGTGGATGTCTACGCCTTTGGCATGTGTATGCTGGAGATGGCCACTTCGGAATACCCGTACTCTGAGTGCCAGAACGCAGCCCAAATCTACCGCAAGGTCACCAGCGTGAGTGCCCGGGTAGATGGGGGTACAGGGAGGTACAGAGAGGTACAGGGAGGTACAGAGGTGTACAGGGGTAGAGGGGCATACAGGGGGTACAGAGAGGTATAGGGGGGTACAGAGGGGTAGACGGGTAGAGGGAGGTACAGGAGGGTATAGAGGGGTAGAGAGAGATACAGGGGGTACAGAGGGGTAGATGGGGGAAGAGAGGGGTACAGAACATTCAGGGTACTTCCGTACAGATCTAGCCCCAAACTACAGCATGCAAAGATGTCGACTGCTTTATTTAAAAAACTGAAAGGCTGAACTCAGCCTGGCTCGGCGATCTAGACTAAGGCTGTGAAAGTTTAAACTCTTAAGCAGCTGAATGCAAATCATAAACAGCTTGTTGTTGTTGTTGTTGTTGTTGTTGTTGTTGTTGTTGTTGCTGTTGTATTTCCCAAACTGGAGATGTAGCGTCTTGATAATAAGACAGTACCCGAGTGAGTTTCAGCTGCTCGTTTCTTGTGCTTCGTTTCTCAGGGCATCAAACCCGCCAGCTTCGAGAAGGTGAGCGACCCAGAGATAAAGGAGATCATTGGGGGGTGCATCCGGCAGAACAAAAGTGAGAGGTGGGTATAGTTTTGTTGTTGTTTGTTAGTTTTTTTTTTTTTTTTTTTAAATGATGCCTCAATCCTAAAATTCGAGGTGTGCGTGCGTGTGTGTGTCAGCTCTAAGTGGTCTCTTGTCTCCTCCTCCTCCCTGCAGACTCTCTATAAAGGACCTCCTGACCCACGCTTTCTTCGTGGAGGACACCGGGGTGCGCGTGGAGCTGGCAGAGGACGATGACGGGGTGAAGGACTCCCTGGCCCTGCGGATCTGGGTGGAGGACCCCAAGAAGCTGAAAGGGAAGCACAAAGACAACGAGGCCATCGAGTTCAGCTACGACCTGGAGAATGACCTGCCAGAGGGGGTGACGCAGGAGATGGTGAGAGACTGGAGTGGGAGGGGCTCGGGGCGTGGCAATGGGAGAGAGATGGCAATGGGAGGGTTGTAGCAATGGACATTTTTCAGATAGGCTACGTTACACAATATGTGAATTTAAAAGTGTCCCATAGTAAAAGCACAATTAATGAGGTAAAGCACAGTGAAGCATTGTAAAGCACATATAGGTCTGGTAAAGCATTGGCAAGCATTGTAAAGCACAGAGAGGTCTGGTAAAGCATAGGCAAGCATTGTAAAGCACAGAGAGGTCTGGTAAAGCATAGGGAAGCATTGTAAAGCACAGAGAGGTCTGGTAAAGCATAGGCAAACATTTTAAAGCACAGAGAGGTCTGGTAAAGCATAGGGAAGCATTGTAAAGCACAGAGAGGTCTGGTAAAGCATAGGGAAGCATTGTAAAGCACAGAGAGGTCTGGTAAAGCATAGGGAAGCATTGTAAAGCACAGAGAGGTCTGGTAAAGCATAGGGAAGCATTGTAAAGCACAGAGAGGTCTGGTAAAGCATAGGGAAGCATTGTAAAGCACAGAGAGGTCTGGTAAAGCATAGGGAAGCATTGTAAAGCACAGAGAGGTCTGGTAAAGCATAGGGAAGCATTGTAAAGCACAGAGAGGTCTGGTAAAGCATAGGCAAACATTGTAAAGCACAGAGAGGTCTGGTAAAGCATAGGCAAGCATTGTAAAGCACAGAGAGGTCTGGTAAAGCATAGGCAAGCATTGTAAAGCACAGAGAGGTCTAATAAACTCAGCAAACCTGGCTGAGCTTTGGTCAACGCAGAGTGTAACCATGGGATAAACATTGTCTTCATCATTGTCGTTTTTGTGTAGGTGAAATCCGGCTTTTTCAATGAGAGCGACTCCAAGGTCGTCTCAAAGTCGATCCGCGACCGGGTCATGCTGATCAAGAAGTCCCGCGAGACGCGGCAGCTGCTGCGCGGCTACGAGGAGCGTCGCGACTCCCAGACCCCCTCGCTAGGGGGCAGCATCTCCGCCTGCTCCCAGCTCAGCGGGCTGCTGCCCTCCCTCAGCCAGCCTGCAGGGGGCGTGACGACGGTGGTGGCGCCAGTGACTGGAGGGACCCTGGGAGATGTTGAGGAGCTTACTGAGGTGGACCAGCATGTGAGGCAGCAGCAACTGCAGCAGAAGCTTGGGCAGAGCTCCACTTTCACAGGTATGACTCATTTATTACAGAGATAATCTACTTATTTAGTAACCTACAAGCAGATTAGGGCTAGTGCCATCATCAGTGTTATAGAAACTAGCAGAGACTGAGTCAAGCAGACCAGCGTTTGGGCTCTAGTGCCTTCATCAGTGTTATTGAAACTAGAAGAGTCAGGACCTGCTCACTGTGTGCTCTGTGTTGCCGTGTCAGGTGATGGTGTCGGGGAGAGTTGTGCCGGTCCCGCTGTGTTCTCAGACCCCAGCGCTGACCAGCTCCTCAGTGGACACCACCAGGTTCCCAGCATGCAGCAGGCTGACCTGGGACTGCACCAGCAGTACCAGCAGGCTCACCAACCACAGCTGGGCAGCTACCAGCAAGGCATTGCGGTGAGACACCTTTTTCTTCTATGAAAAACTTCCCTCCTCTTAGAAAAGTGCTCAATACCACGGGGGTCAAATCCCGGCTCAGCCACTGACGTAAAACAAACAAGGTCCTATTGGAAATGACTCTGCAGCAGCAGTTGTTGATGATGCAGAGTTCACCCCCTAGTCTCTGTAAGTCACTTTGGGAAAAGGCTGGGGCACAGTTAAAGCACAGCACAGAGTAATAAAGCACTGTGAAAGCATAGGTAACCATTGCAAAGCACAGAGAGGTATGGTAAAGCATAGGGAAGCATTGTAAAGCACAGAGAGGGATGGTAAAGCACAGGGAAGCATTGTAAAGCACAGAGAGGTCTGGTAAAGCATAGAGAAGCATTGTAAAGCACAGAGAGGTCTGGTAAAGCATATAAAGAAACAAAACAAGGTCCGTCCCTCACCTTTTACAATTGAGTACGAGACAGTAAGTGGCAGTCAGCTTCCACAGTGAGTGTTTAAAAAAAAAAAAAAAAAAAGTTGTTTACTACACTGTTTATCTGTCTGTGTATATATCTATCTATCTATCTATAATAGAGCTCAATTCAAAATACTAAAAGAAACTTAATAACACCACCCTTCTCCTTTCTGACACACCCTGCATAAAATCTGCGCAAATTGAAAACCCTTTTACTTCAGAGCTTGCTGCTCCTTTTAATGTAATGCTTACGCTGTCTCTCTCCCTATCCCTCCCTCACACCCCCACCCCTCCTTTTCCCCTCCAGCATCTTGATGCCTCTCTGCAGCCTCGTGGGACAGAGGGGCAGCCCCTGACCCAGCTGCAGTCACAGGCAGGGTCTGGCACGGTCCTGTTGGACTCCTCCACCGGCCCGGCTCCTGCCTCCTCCAGCACAATTCCCGGCCCCTGCCTGGTGGCTCTCCCCCAGACTCAGACGCAGGCTTTCCGGACCGGGGTGTGTCCCCAAACAGGGGGCCCTGCAGAGACGGCGGCAGCTGTCGTGGATCCGAGCGATTCCGCAGGCGCTCGAGTTGTACCACCTCAAAGTGTCCAGCAGCCGCAGCATCAATCTCAAACAGCACAGGTCTCCCAGCACCAATCCAACCCCTTACAGATTCAGCAGGCTTTAATGCAGCAGGAGCAGCAGCAACAGGTTTTCTTGTCTCAGCAGCCGTCGCATTTGCAGTTACATGGAGGTAGTACCGAGTCACAAGTGCAGCAGCAGCACTTAATGCGACAGCAGCAAATGGAACAGCAGGCTTTCCTATCGCAGCAGCAGCATCAACTGCCAGCTGAGGCCCAGCCTGCAGGGTTCCAGAAACACCCGTCTGTGGTTCAGGACTCCTTACAGCTTCAACACGCCTTAATGCAGCAGCAGCAGCAGCAGCATCAAGCTTTCTTGACTCACCAACAGCAGTTGCAATTGATTGGGGGAATGTCCGAGTCGCAAATGCAGGCGCATTCAATGCAACAGCACTTAATGCAACAGCAGGTGGATCCGCAGGCTTTTCTACCGCAGGAGCAGCCGGGACAGCAAGCTGCATCGATGGGGCAAGCTGCACAGTTTCAGGCAGAGCAGCATTATTTACTACAGCAGGCGCAGCTTGGCTACCAGCAGCTGGCTCATCTCCCCTTGCAGCAGCAAGCAGAGCACACTCAGCAGGTTTGCATACCGGCGTCGGTACAGCAGCAGCAGCAGCCTGTGTACAGCTCTCAACACCAGCAACTGCAACGACAACACTCGGCGATGCAAATGCAGTCGCCGCAGCACCAGGCAACAGGTGCGCAGGTATCAGCACAGCAAGCAACGCCGGCTGTCCTTCAGCAGGGCCAGCTGCCAGCGGCTGGATTGACATCGCAAAAACAGCAGCAAGTACAGCAGAAACAGCCGGTGCAAGTTCAACAGGGCCTGTTACTGCAGCAGCAGCAGGAGAACCTGATAAAACAGCATCTGCAACAGCAGGCCCAATCTCAACAGCAGCAGCAACAGCAACACGCTGCTCAAGTTCAACAGGATCTGTTACTACAGCAGCAGCAGCAGGCTCCGTTACAGCAGCAGCAGGTTCGGTTACAGCAGCAGCAGCAACAGGCTCAGTTACAATCTCAAGTTCAATTACAGTCTCAGCAACGACAACCACCGCCACAACAACAGCCAGGTCCAGTTCAACAGGACCTGTTACTACAGCAACAACAGGCGGCTCAATTACGGCAAAGGCAACAGGCTCAGTTACAACAGCAGCAGCAACAGTTGCAGGCTCGGGAACAAAAGCCAAGTCAAGTTCAACAGGACCTGTTACTACAGCAACAACAGGCTCAATTACAACAGACTCAATTACAACAGCAGCAGCAAAAACAGGATCTATTACAGCAGCAGCAACAACAGGCTCAGTTACAGCAGCAGCAACAGGATCTATTACAGCAGCAGCAACAGGCTCAGTTACAACAGACTCAATTGCAGCAGCAGGCTCTGTTACAGCAACAGTTAGAGGCTCAGCTACAAAAACAGTCGGTTCAAATTCAGCAGGATCTGTTACAGCAGCAGCAGCAACAGGATCTGTTACAGCAGCAGCAGCAACAGACTCAATTACAGCAGCAGCAGCAACAGGCTCAGCTACAGCAACAGTTACAGGCTCAAGAACAACAGCCAAGTCAAGTTCAACAGGACCTGTTACTACAGCAACAACAGGCTCAATTACAACAGACTCAATTACAACAGCAGCAGCAAAAACAGGATCTATTACAGCAGCAGCAACAACAGGCTCAGTTACAGCAGCAACAACAGGCGCAAATACAGCAGCAGCAGCAACAGACTCAATTGCAGCAGCAGCAACAGGCTCAATTGCAGCAGCAGGCTCTGTTACAGCAACAGTTAGAGGCTCAGCTACAAAAACAGCCGGTTCAAATTCAGCAGGATGTATTACAGCAGCAGCAGCAGCAACAGGCTCAATTACAGCAGCAGCAACAACAGGCTCAATTACAACAGGCTCAATTACAACAGGCTCAATTACAGCAGCAGCAACAGACTCAATTACAGCAGCAGCAACAGACTCAATTACAGCAGCAACAGCAACAGGCTCAGCTACAGCAACAGTTACAGGCTCAAGAACAACAGCCAAGTCAAGTTCAACAGGACCTGTTACTACAGCAACAACAGGCTCAATTACAACAGACTCAATTACAACAGCAGCAGCAAAAACAGGATCTATTACAGCAGCAGCAACAACAGGCTCAGTTACAGCAGCAACAACAGGCGCAACAGCAGCAACAACAGGCTATTACAGCAGCAGCAGCAACAGGCTCAAATACAGCAGCAGCAGCAACAGGCTCAATTACAGCAGCAGCAGCAACAGGCTCAGCTACAGCAACAGTTAGAGGCTCAGCTACAAAAACAGCCGGTTCAAATTCAGCAGGATCAATTACAGCAGCAGCAACATCAGGATCTATTACAGCAGCAGCAACATCAGGATCAATTGCAACAACAGTTACAGGCTCAGCAACAAGCCCAGTTACAACAACAACAGCAACAACAGCCGGTTCAAATTCAGCAGGATGTATTACAGCAGCAGCAGCAGCAACAGGCTCTATTACAGCAGCAGCAGCAACAGGCTGAATAATCAGCGCATCAACAGGCGTCAGTCGTACGATTGTCACATTATCGTCGTTACAGCAGCAGCACAGTTCAACAGGCTCATACAGTCAGCACAGCAAATGTCCGTCGTTGTACATGCGTCGGTCACAGTCTCATTACATGGTCAATCAGTACTGTCAACAACAGCCTCAGTACAGCAACAGTCGTTGTTCAAGTCAAGCTCAGCAACAAGCCCATTTCAAGTTCAACAGGTGTGCAACAGCAACAACAGCCGCAGCAGCAACAGGCTCAATTACAGCACAGCAGCAACAGGATCTGTTACAGCAGCAGCAGCAACAGGATCTATTACAGCAGCAGCAGCAACAGGATCTATTACAGCAGCAGCAACAACAGGCTCAATTACAGCAGCAGCAACAGGAGCAATTACAGCAGCAGCAGCAACAGGCTCAGCTACAGCAACAGTTAGAGGCTCAGCTACAAAAACAGCCGGTTCAAATTCAGCAGGATCAATTACAGCAGCAGCAACATCAGGCTCTATTACTGCAGCAACAACATCAGGATCAATTGCAACAACAGTTACAGGCTCAGCAACAAGCCCAGTTACAACAACAACAGCAACAACAGCCGGTTCAAATTCAGCAGGATGTATTACAGCAGCAGCAGCAGCAACAGGCTCTATTACAGCAGCAGCAACAACAGGCTCAATTACAGCAGCAGCAGCAACAGGCTCAGCTACAGCAACAGTTACAGGCTCAGGAACAACAGCCAAGTCAAGTTCAACAGGCTCAGTTACAGCAGCAACAACAGGCTCTATTACAGCAGCAGCAACAACAGGCGCAAATACAACAGCAGCAACAACAGGCTCAATTACAGCAGCAGCAACAGGCTCAGTTACAACAGACTCAATTGCAGCAGCAGGCTCTGTTACAGCAACAGTTAGAGGCTCAGCTACAAAAACAGTCAGTTCAAATTCAGCAGGATCTGTTACAGCAGCAGCAGCAACAGGA
Organism: Polyodon spathula; assembly: GCF_017654505.1. Taxonomy (NCBI): domain Eukaryota; kingdom Metazoa; phylum Chordata; class Actinopteri; order Acipenseriformes; family Polyodontidae; genus Polyodon; species Polyodon spathula. The sequence continues at coordinate 20,902,873 of NC_054549.1, forward strand.
TCTGTTACAGCAGCAGCAGCAACAGACTCAATTACAGCAGCAGCAGCAACAAGCTCAGCTACAGCAACAGTTACAGGCTCAAGAACAACAGCCAAGTCAAGTTCAACAGGACCTGTTACTACAGCAACAACAGGCTCAATTACAACAGACTCAATTACAACAGCAGCAGCAAAAACAGGATCTATTACAGCAGCAGCAACAACAGGCTCAGTTACAGCAGCAACAACAGGCGCAAATACAGCAGCAGCAACAACAGGCTCAATTACAGCAGCAGCAACAGGCTCAATTACAACAGACTCAATTGCAGCAGCAGGCTCTGTTACAGCAACAGTTAGAGGCTCAGCTACAAAAACAGCCGGTTCAAATTCAGCAGGATCAATTACAGCAGCAGCAACAGGATCTATTACAGCAGCAGCAGCAACAGACTCAATTACAACAACAGTTACAGGCTCAGCAACAAGCCCAGTTACAACAACAACAGCAACAACAGCCGGATCAGATTCAGCAGGACATGTTACTACAGCAGCAGCAACAGGCTCAATTACAACAGCAGCAACAGGATCTGTTACAGCAGCAGCAACATCAGGATCTATTACAGCAGCAGCAGCAACAGGCTCAAATACAGCAGCAACAGGATCTATTACAGCAGCAGCAGCAACAGGCTCAAATACAGCAGCAACAGGCTCAGCTACAGCAACAGTTAGAGGCTCAGCTACAAAAACAGCCTGTTCAAATTCAGCAGGATCAATTACAGCAGCAGCAACATCAGGCTCTATTACTGCAGCAACAACATCAGGATCAATTGCAACAACAGTTACAGGCTCAGCAACAAGCCCAGTTACAACAACAACAGCAACAACAGCCGGTTCAAATTCAGCAGGATGTATTACAGCAGCAGCAACAGGCTCAAATACAGCAGCAGCAGCAACAGGCTCAAATACAGCAGCAGCAGCAACAGGCTGAAATACAGCAGCAGCAACAACAGGCTCAATTACAGCAGCAGCAGCAACAGGCTCAGCTACAGCAACAGTTACAGGCTCAGCAACAAGCCCAGTTACAACAACAACAGCAACAACAGCCGGATCAGATTCAGCAGGACATGTTACTACAGCAGCAGCAACAGGCTCAATTACAACAGCAGCAACAGGATCTGTTACAGCAGCAGCAACATCAGGATCTATTACAGCAGCAGCAGCAACAGGCTCAAATACAGCAGCAACAGGATCTATTACAGCAGCAGCAGCAACAGGCTCTGTTACAGCAACAGTTAGAGGCTCAGCTACAAAAACAGCCTGTTCAAATTCAGCAGGATCAATTACAGCAGCAGCAACATCAGGATCTATTACAGCAGCAGCAACAACAGACTCAATTACAACAACAGTTACAGGCTCAGCAACAAGCCCAGTTACAACAACAACAGCAACAACAGCCGGTTCAAATTCAGCAGGATGTTATTACAGCAGCAGCAACAGGCTCAATTACAACAGGCTCTATTACAGCAGCAGCAACAACAGGATCTATTACAGCAGCAGCAGCAACAGGCTCAGCTACAGCAACAGTTACAGGCTCAGGAACAACAGCCAAGTCAAGTTCAACAGGCTCAGTTACAGCAGCAACAACAGGCTCTATTACAGCAGCAGCAACAACAGGCGCAAATACAACAGCAGCAACAACAGGCTCAATTACAGCAGCAGCAACAGGCTCAGTTACAACAGACTCAATTGCAGCAGCAGGCTCTGTTACAGCAACAGTTAGAGGCTCAGCTACAAAAACAGTCAGTTCAAATTCAGCAGGATCTGTTACAGCAGCAGCAGCAACAGGATCTGTTACAGCAGCAGCAGCAACAGACTCAATTACAGCAGCAGCAGCAACAAGCTCAGCTACAGCAACAGTTACAGGCTCAAGAACAACAGCCAAGTCAAGTTCAACAGGACCTGTTACTACAGCAACAACAGGCTCAATTACAGCAGCAGCAACAGGCTCAATTACAGCAGCAGCAACACCAGGCTCAATTACAGCAGCAGCAGCAGCAAAAGAAGCAACAGCCTGCCCATGTCCCTCAGCTGTACCACATTCAGCTACAGCATCCCATGACTGTCCCTCTGTACAGCCAAGTGGTGGCAGGGGTCCCTGCCCAGTCCATGCCAACGGCTACAGCAGCCCGGCCACCCCTGCAGCAGGCAGCGGAGCCGGGGGCTCCGTCTTATTCCCGTAGCAGTTCCTCCGCGCTCCCTGTTTTCCCCAGCCCCTCCAGCTCTCACCCCGTCCTGCCCGCTTCGTACCCGGGGGGTGGCTCCGAGGCTGCCCCGGGACAGTCTTCTCTGCTGCAGTCTGTGGATCAACAGGAGCCCCCAATCCCCACCCCCACGCCCACTAGCCTCCTCCCTCATCCCTCTGCTGGAGACACCCCTGCCGATAGCACCCTCAAGTTCATATTGGCAACAGTCCTACAGATGTCTTGGGGGGAAGGGGAATGTGGGTGGGGCTCACCTGGGTATGTGGGCTTTCCGAAGTGGCGCATACAGTAAACGCGTACATGTGGAGTGCAGCATGACCCTCTAGCTGGCGTAGTCCGACACAGTGTCGGCAGTCTGTTCACAGCACGAGGATCCCCCCACCGCGCGGAGCTCCTGAGCAACTGACTCCCATGCTCGCAAGCCAGCGCCTCCCATGCCGAGGGCTCGTTGAGGTCAGTCACCAATCCACTATCCACCCGCTTCAGCCGCGGAGTTGGCCTAGATATGGCGCACTGCGCGCAATTGAGCCAGCGCACAATCGGATTGTTACTAGGCGCTAGACAGGTTCAGGTACAGGTCGTCTTTCACAGTTGTCAGACAACATGCTCATTACGTAAGGCAGCACCGCTCAATTACAACAGGCTCAATTGCAGCAGCAGGCTCTGTTACAGCAACAGTTAGAGGCTCAGCTACAAAAACAGCCGGCTCAAATTCAGCAGGATGCAGCAGCAGCAAATCAGGCAGCAACAGGCTCAGCTATTGGCAGGAGCACATTTCCAGGAGGACGCAGCAACAGGGTCTGAATCCAGCTCCAGCAACGCCGACAGATCTTACGGGGGCATCCAGGCTCAAAGGCAGCAGCAACAGGCAGCGATTCCCGCCAGTTAGGGCTCCCTGCGAGCCAGGTGAAGCTCTCAACAGGCTCAGTTACAGCAGCGCTATTACAGCAGCACCCGGGGGGTGGCTGATAGGGCTGCAGCAGCAACAGATACTCAATTGCAGCCAGGGTCCCATCGCTCAACAACAGGCTCTATTACGCGTGGTTCATGCAAGCTGGCGCTCAGCTTGTGTTGTCACACTATCCAGGCTGTCTAACCACCAAGCCATATTCTGTTACAAGCCTCCATGTTGATACCCACTGTGGCATACAGCGACAGGGCTGCAGCAGTATGTCATTCCTCCCCAAAGGTACAGCTCTAAACATGGCATATATTATGGACACTCGGTGCCTAGCACCGAGGTCTGGAGACGAGGGCCTACAGTAAAGGCGCTCTGTGTGGAGTGCAGGGGCCTTATAGCGAGATCGGTGAGCTGTGTCACAGCCGAGGATACTAGGGGGTGGCGCGCAAAATAATTGGGCACACTAAATTGGGGAGAAAACAGGGGTAAAAATTTGACAATTTAAATTTATTAAAAAAAAAAAACCCAAAATTAGGTTTTTATTAACTGGTGACTCTCGATAGGAGCTGCTGGCGAAGTCTCAGCAAACAAGCAGGGAAAGTTTCCAGCAGTCAGTGCAAAAACAAGACTCTGTCCTCAGGTAACTGTCTGCCTCCTATTTCATTGTTTAGATGTAAAGTTTCTGTTTTGCAATGCTTTTTAATTATATTTTATTGCAAGACACTGTTTTGACTATTGATACATCTGTGTTATATCCCACCCATTTCCATCTGTTGATCATTTTCTAAAGCTCTGAGTAAATCTGTCTAAATTTTAAGTGTTCTATAGGGTTTTTAAATTATTATTATTATTATTATTATTATTATTATTATTATTATTATTATTTTTATTCAATAGCGTATTTATCCAAGACGGAAATGCAATAAAACTGTTACTATACAATATGAACTAGGATGCAACAAGTTAAGATTACAACAAGTTATATCCACAGTGACACAGCAGTGCAGGATAGTGCGTTACCTTTGAATTGAGCAAGGGGTAACTCTGTCTCTCTCTCTCTCTCTCTCTCTGTCTCTCTCTCTCTCTCTCTCTCTCTCAGAGGCCCTCTGGATGTGCAGAGCGCTGCGATTGTGGAGGAAGGGGCCGGGGGGAACGGCAAGCAAGACAAACCCAAACCACAGAGGAGGATGTCCTGCCTGAGAGCAGACAAGAACGCCCGCTTCCAACTAACCATGCTGCAGGTACAGCTCAGCACACAGCACACCGTGTAAACACTGTGCTGCACACAGTAAGCAACACAGTGCAGACGCTGTACTGTATTCTGCACACACTACACAAGATATGCACTGTGCTGTGCCCGGACCCGAGGACTCGAGACCCGACCCGTACCGGACGGGTTTTCAGGTGCACAATTGTCACGCAACAATTGGGTCGGGTCAGATTCTGTTTACTCAGTACACGAGCTGTATTACACAAGCAGATTTCCAGGCTGACTGGAAAAAAAAAAACACTGCTTTTATCTAATCAGCGCATATACTAAGCTGGGGAAAAGAAAAGCGTTCCACTGTTTTTTCGGGTCGGGTTGACTAATTTAGACCCGTGAAGACCTCTACTGTACACCGCACACATGAAATGGTGTATACACTGTACACATCATGCTGTGTATACACTGTACACTGCTGGCAGTAACGCCCTCTCCTCTCTCCTCTTCAGATCTCCTCGAGCGGAGACAACATGGTGGAGTGCCAGCTGGAGACCCACAATAACAAGATGGTGACCTTCAAGTTCGACACCGACGGAGACGCACCCGAGGACATTGCAGAGTACATGGTGAGAGAGAGAGGCAGGGTAACGCACGCAGGCAGGCAGGCAGGCAGGCAGGCAGACAGTGGGGTTAATTCACCATCAATCTCATCTCCTGCCTTTCACTTGTAGGGAGACTCTAGATCTCTGTGTGTGGCATCTCTGTGTTAGTATCTCAGTCGCTATTGTGTATCTCTGTGTGTGTATCTCTGTCTCTCTGTGTCTCTGTGTATCTCTCTGTATATATCTCTGTCTCTGTTTGTATACCTCTGTGTGTTTCTCTCTGTATATCTCTGCCTCTGTGTGTGTGTTTCTCTCTGTATATCTCTGTCTCTCTGTATGTGTTTCTCTGTATATCTCTGTTTCTGTGTGTTTCTCTCTGTATATCTCTGTCTGTGTGTGTGTTTCTCTCTATATATTTCTGTGTGTGCAGGTGGAGGAGGACTTTGTGCTGGATCTGGAGAAGGAGAAGTTTGTGGAGGATTTGCGATGCATCGTGGGTCGAGGCCCGGACCTCCTGCGGTCAGCTAGTCACGGAGAGGGTGCGCTCCCCCACCAAGGTCCTCGGCTCCCGCCCCCCACCCCCGTCCCCCCGAACCTCTCCCGCCCCCGGCCCACATACCCTGTCATTCACAGCAACCTCATATCGGGGATGGGTAAAAAATTTTTGCTTCTAGCCTTTATATATACAGAGACATATGGAAGACTAGCAAGCAAGTGCATGATAACCTCGTATGAGGCTGGGAGGTGACGTGTTAGCTTCACCCTGTTTATTTCAATAGCGAACTGATCTGGACCCCAAAATGATCCTTTACGGATGGGCTGTGTTAGACAGGCACTGTATTTACCTTCACCCTGTTACCCTAGTTGAAACGAGACTTCGTTGTGTTTAATTTCAGACCGGGTCGATGGATCAGATCAACACTCCACCCCCACCCACACGTAAGTCAGCCAGTTATTGCCTTTAAGAAGCATTTAAATCCGCAGATCATTAGCGTGTTGATTTTTCGAAACAAGAACTGCGGTCCTTCCCTCACCTTTACAATCGAATACCGATCAATGGCCATCGACTTTCGCATGGAGTGTTTTTTGGTTTTTCCTGTTAGAATAGAATATGAGATGAGAAGGACAAATGTAGGATTAAGGCAATTAGTATCTGCCATGATATTGTTCATTGTATAGGACATGCATCCAGCAAAGAGTGCAGGATGCACCCTATAGCCTGGAGATCGCAGGTTCGAATCCAGGCGACCGTGACCAGGGGTTCCTAGCGGGTGGCAGTGCACAATTGGCCGAGGGCTGCCTAGGTAGGGAGGGATTAGGTCGGCAGAGGAATCCGCGGTTCACAGTTCACCAGCGCCCCCTGTGGCTGATAGAGCGCCTGCAGTGTTGTCCTCCGGCACTGTAGGTGTGGATCCACAGTGTGCAAAATGACAGGTTGGCAGGAACACGTTTCGCAGGACGTGTGTTTCCAGTCCTTTCCCGAGGTGGGGGGTGGGGGGGGGGGGGGGGGGGGGGGGGTTGCAGCAGTGAACTGGGATACAAACAATTATTGGGCATTCCAAACTGGGATTAAAAAAAAAAACACGGGATTTTACTCGTTAGCGTTGCTAACCCTCTCTTCTCTCACAGTGGATTCCTCCCAGTCCTCCCCAGTAGGTCGCTGGCGGTTCTTCATCAACCAGACCATCAGACACCGCGAGTCCCAGTCTGGCCAGGGTGCCCCCATGACCCCTGCTGGAGACTCTGCAGAACTTCAGCCTATAGATGGTGACTCTGCTGCAGGTAAGCATTGCTGCACATCTCACACACAGCTCTGGCCAAAAGATTAGCAGCACCCTATAGAATGAACTCACTCAGCTTCATAGAGTCCAATGAAAGCTGCTGAATAATTTTCCCTTGTTAACATATTGAATTGCAGATCGCTTTATAGTTTTCCCAGATACTTAACAGAAAAACTGACAAATTGAAAAATGTGACATTTCAAAATCTAACATGAAACACTACTGTACTGCTATTATGACTTTCGACGATAATATCAGCCTATCCGTTGGTTGTTGTGGGGGGGGGGGTGGTACCCACCCAATATCGTTTTGTAGTTTCATTGATTGTTTGTATTTACATTGATTCTAGGATTAAATACAACCCTCGACATCTAAATTATGTTGGGAGCTTGTAATACGAAAAGCATCAAAGCACAGATAAATAAATAAATTCATTAAAGAATTGCACTGAAAGGCACTGAAAGCTTGCTCTTAATTTTCCTTGTGTTTAGCTGAAGAGGGCTGGCAGACGGCCACTCAGCCTCTACCTGGCTCTGCGCGGCTCCCAGACCCCTCCGCTACCACAACCAGTGTGCCAGCTGCTGAATCTACTGTGTTGGGGATCTTGCAGGCTGGGGTGGGGGGTCCCCAAACTCACCCCGCCACGATTGAAGGAGAGGAAACAACAACCGCCCCGGCAGCACCTCAACGAAGCAGCGCAGAAGAATGCGCCCCGATCGCAGAGGACACCTTGGCCACGCCCGAACGAGAAGAATCGGAGTTGAACCGGGGTCCCGTTCACGCCCGCAGTGCCACCCCGGAGCCTTGCGTTCAGCCCCTCGTCCTGACTGCTCTGTCCCCCCAGGGGACCCCCCAGAACCAGGGCGGGACCCCAGCTTCCCACCCCAGCCCGGCCCAGCCCTCCTCGGTGCCAGAGTCGGACGGGGAAGGTCCCCCAAAGATGGATTTCGTGGACAACCGCATCAAGACCCTGGACGAGAAGCTACGGAACCTGCTGTACCCGGAGCACAGTGGGACAGGGGCCCCCGCCAGCCCCGTGGTCCCCCTGACAACATCGGAGGAGGGCCCTGGGGGGGAGGAGGCCACCGCAGGACTGGAGACCCCCCCAGACTCGAAGCCTTCCTCCTCCTCCTCTTCCAGGTCATCCTCGTGCTCGGATCTCGCCGCGGTCGGTGCCAGTCAGGGGTCAGAGGTCACCGAAGTCACCCAGTTGTCCGGAGGCGGGGGGGCAGTGCTTCAGGATCCTGCCCCCGCGGAGGGGCAAGCTGTAGATCTTGCTGGCCCCTCCCAGCCTACGGTGAATCCGCTGCCCCCTCTCTGCTCTTTCTCCTGCCCGCTCTTTGATCGAGACGGCCCCTCTGCTGTGGTCAGGACTCTGCCTGTTGAGCCGGCCGTGTTTGTAAGTACAGCCGGCCGAGGCGCTGAGAAGCTTCTTCGTATTCACCATGCCTGTACAGACTTCCAATCCCTGCATTTCACACACACAGACTGAGACTCACACACAAGCTGACAACTGACACGACCCACACACACACACACAGACTGAGACACTCTCTCACACACACACTGACACACACAGACTGAGACTCACACTGACACACACAAACAGACTGATACTCACACTGAGACTGACTCCCATTCTCTCACACGCACACTGACACGCACACACGCTCTGAGACACTCACACTCTCACACAGACATTCTCTCACACGCACACTGACACACACAGGTGACTCTTGAGTGTGATACTGTAAGAGAGACACGCACACTGACACACACAGACTGAGACTCACACTGACACACACACACTCTCACACACACAGACTGAGACTCACACTGACACACACACACTCTCACACACACACTGACACACACAGACACACTGACTCACCATACTGAGACTCACACTCACACACACACACCTCAACCCGCTGCACACACACACACACACACACACACACGTTTTGCACTACTTATGCTTGTTGGGGCTTCTCCATTGACATCTCACTAATATATTTATATTTACCATTTCTAACTCCAGTCAGGCAAAACTCCACACAGGGTGCAAGTCGACAACAAACTAAATATTTTGGCACTTTCTCTTTTGTTGTACAAAGTGAGGACATCCCCACAGCGTCGTTTTATCAGTTACTATCTCTGATTTTCTCAAATGTTGTCCACGTGTTGCTGTAGCTTTTTAATTACGCGCTGTCGTTTCTCTCTTCGCCGTTAGCCTCCTGACAGCTTTTTACATGCCTAACTGTAAAGTCTGTTTCAGAGCTCTGTTTGAAATGTCCGCTCTGGTGATAGTGTCAGGATTTTTGCCCACATGGTCAAACCGGCAACACAGTGATACCGATCCGCGATGTGTGGCACGGAACAGAAAAGAGCTTCTTGTTGTCTGTGCGGGTTTAGTTTTTTATTAATCTCTTCCCGCAATGTTTTTTAGAGGACAGATCTCAAACCCCCCAGAGCACTAGAGCGAGCATGTAGAAAAGATCTTTGAAACAGACTTTATTAGATGTGTGAAAAGCTGTCAGGAGGCTAATGATGCTATTTAAACAGCTACAGCAACGTGTGGGACGGGTAACGCTGTGTTTTTCCGGACCCCTCTACTTACTCTGTTAATATGAGTGCGATGCTCTTGCCTGCGGTTTGTAACCTCTGCTGGTTTCTCTCCAGGCAATCCTCCCCCACTCTGAAGCCTCTTGCTTCCGTTTTACCCACGGCGGGACCACAGGGCAGGATACCCGCTGCAGACCGGGACAACCCAGCGCCAGCCAGGAGGGTGAGGAATTTTGGCCTAAGCGTGGACTATTCGTCCTATGTCTGCAGAAAACGCTGTTAGCAAGACGAAGGGCGAAACAGTAGGTTCTTGGGTGGGCGGATAAAGTGACAGAAACACACCAGGCTTTGGGCGTTTACCTTGGCACTATGGTTGGGCGATGGGGGGGGTCTTTGGTTAACGCGGGCAAGCGTACGCGGCGATCCTTGTGGAAGGAGGGTCAAGGTAGGGCATTGGGACATCCGGGCCGCGGGGCAGGTGGCCTGCACAGGGGCGCGTTGTCGAAGGCTCTATTCTGTTCCATCTAATTGGTGGCTATCGCCGTCACGTTAGCGTGTGGCACAGTGTATCTGACGCTCTAGGAGTGTTGTGCTCATATTGAAGATGTGTGCGAGTGGCTCCGCCGTACCGGCTTTGACTACTTCAGATTCCTATTTGGTATCGGACTCACTGATTTAGGTAATTTTGTTCAATCTATCCTTCTGCCCTGTGTTTAAGGTGATTGTTTATTGTTGGTGTCTATGTTGTAGAAGTGTTTGGGGTTTTTATAAAGGGGGTTGTTAGTTTGTATGGGGTCGGTTGCTACGTGAGCCATCACCCACGGATGATGTTGTGGGCGTGAGTCTGTATGATCTTTTTGTGTGGGTAGTTACATAGGTATTGGGTGAGGATCAGGGGGGAAGTGGAGTCTGGGGGAGTAATATGTATATGTATGTGTCCACCAGGAGCCAGTGAGTCCCAGCAGTAGATAAGGTGGTTGTCTTCCATAGAAAGGACCCTCAAACAGTGATGTGTTTGTTGTAAGTGTTTGGTGTTTATTTGTGTTTGTATTGCAGGAGGTTCGGGCAATAGCGGGAGCTTTGGATTTGGTGTGACTAATTGTCATGCGCGCGCGGGGGGAGTTGCGTGAAATATTATGGAGTATCTACAATAACCCAAAGAGAAAAGTTAGGTGTTATACTAGGGATGTAAAAAAGAAAGGGCAGAGACAAAACGCTTAAACGAGGGGAAACGGTGACCGGATCTAACGAAAGAAAGACAGCGGGCCAACAAAAACAAAGCGAACACAGGGCGCGCGAGAGCTGGGATCGGTCAACATACCCACAGATAGGAAGAAACCCCGAACAAACAGCGGACGTGACAGGACAAACCACCGCGCTCCACGCCACAGAACCCGCTAATATTAATGAGGGGGGGGAATACACAAAAGGGGGCATGGACTCGTTCTGAGTCGTGTTCGACTCGGGCATAGCCTACTAATTGATCGGTGAGGGCTCCAACAAGGGTGTCGTGTGAGCTGAGGGGGGCGGCTGTGAAAAAAGGGTAAGAGGGGGGGGAGAGTCGGGGAAAAAGCGGGGGGGGGTAAAAAAAAAAAGGTCAGGGTGGGTGGAGGAGCAGCCACGGCCGGCTCCGGCGCCGCCCAGAGATGCTTGACCGTGGGGCGGCTATCGCTAAGAAACGGGCCGCAGAACTAAGCCGAGGAAGGGCAACCAGTGCGAATATCAGGACCATCGGGGACGCCAGACGTAAAAGCACCCAACCGGCCACACCGGACAAACAAACCTAGACGATGAGACCGTTCCCTTCCAGCTACATGGGACCAACACAGGCAAACGCATGCCGCCCAAACACGGCAAGAAAAAAAAAAGGAAAAATCGGAAACAGAGAGGAATACGGAAAAAAAGGGAAAAAGAAGGAAAAGAAAAGGAAAAAAAGTCCCCCCGCGCGTGCTGCGGTCGTGGGCGCGACGGAACAGACGCGGGGTTGGAAACCCAAAAAGGTTCAACGTTGGGGGACGCCTACTCAGCGGGCGTCCAGAAACCAGGCGGCCACTCCGCAAACGTCCAGGTTACGCGGGGGGGTGGAACTCGGATGGAAGTAAGGGGGGCCACAAAGGGCGCGGCCGCGGATGCTCACGCTTAACAAGGGGGCGGGGCAGCAAAGCCCTAGGCCAGTGAGGGCCAGCGGCACCAGCCCCGCCTCGAACTTGACGGGGGAAACATCTGGACGGGAGGACATGTAGCGGAAGAGAGCAATAAAGCCAGGGGACAGGGAAAGAAGCGCCGAGGTGGGGCAGACGTGGGAGGACGCGAAGGGAGAAACAAAACCGTGGGCCGGAGGCGGAGGGCACCCTGAGGCCGCCTGGGGGGGGGGGACCGGGTGCATAAAAAAAAAAAAAAAAAAAAGAAAAGAAAAAAAAAAAAACAGAAAAAAAAAAAAAAAAAAAAAAACCGTCCTATGCCATGGGGTTAAACAGTGGGCTCTTACTGTTCGCGGCGCAAAGCTGGGAATAAAGAAAGGGCGCGGCCAACAGCCAATCAAAATAGGACAGACAGCTGCAAGTGCGTAGCAAGTGAAAAAATAACGAAAGGAAGGGACGTTGCATAAGTCTGAAGGGAAAGACAGGACTGGTGAGGGTGGCTGTGGGCGTTACTGGGAGGCGGGTGCCATGGAATGAGGTGCCATTGGTGCCGGCGCCCGGGGTAAGGCAGGAAGGACAACGGGGGCCGAGGACCAGGGACCGATAGTTGATCGGAAGCGGGAGCTCCCCCTGGGACCAAGGGATACAAAAGGGGAAGGAGGGACCTGCTAGTACCTCCGAGAAAGCGACAAAACCGGGATACTGAGCTAGGTCTACACAGCCGCGGGGGAGAACACGGGCCAGAAGGAACGACTGGGCGGGCAGACCAACCCCTGGCGGGGGGGGGGACCATTGCAGGGAAAGTGACAGTATGGACAGGGGCAGGGCAAAAGGGAAAGGGGGGAAGCATCCACGAGGATCATCCCGGAGGGAGACACACACAGCAGCAATACTGACAGAGGAAGTCGGAGGAACAAGTTGAGAAACGGGAAAAGCGCAAGGAGGAAAACCTAGGGGCGGCAGCAAAAGCCGAACGGACGCACACGGGGGACGGGGACGGGGGGGGGGGGATGGGGGGGGGCAGCGAGGAGGGGACACCCTGCCCGCCGCGCCTTCCCCTCCTCCTCTCCCGGAGGCACGGGGGGCGCGGGCCGCGTACAACCCAGTGACAGCCTAGCATCAGGCTTAACCGGCAAGAAAGGGGCCCATCAGAACCGACGGAGCAGTGGTCTCACACCCCGCTGGTCCGAACCAAAAACCGAACCAGAGGACCACGAACGCCCACAAACCAAAACACTGGCCAGACCCGCCGGAACGTCCAGCACGCCCGGTGAATGGAGACTGGACAGGACCGGCGTGGTACGCGGGAGGAACACAGCACGGGGGGCCGCGCTTTAAAAGGAGCGCGGGAACCCACGTGGAAAAATCCAGCGCAACCCACAGCGGAGGAACTGGAGGGGGGGGGGGGTGGCGGACAGACACGGGGCCAGCCGCTGAAAGGAGCGCGGACCATCTGAAACAATCCCGTCGCTCGGAGCCGCGGAGTAGCTTAGCACAGGAGCAACGGGGGCCCGCTGTGGAAAGAAGGAGCGCGGGGGACCATCGTAAAAATAAGCCAGGCCGCGCCCGCGTATAGCTGTGCGTAACATGACGCGGTGCCTCTCGCCTGGGAAGGCGACGGAATGCGGGGCGCCGGTAAACGCAATACCAAGTCTAACGAGGAAAAGGGAAGAAGCAAGCGTGGGGGGCAAAGGGGGACACGACACGGGGCGACGGCTGGGGGGTCCCCTCTAAAGTTACCGAGAGGCGCCCGGGCCGGGGAAGGGAGCAAGTCTGGATAAGTGGAGGGTAAAGAAGAACGGGGACTGGGGTGCTTGTGAATCCTAACGGGGACCCGACAGGGTCGAAAGCTCGGGGCAAATGTGTGCAGCATACCCTCGAAAAGAGGAACGACAGTGTGCGGCAGTGCAAGAGGAAGGGAATGAACCTGCGGGATAATGGTAGCGGGTGAACATTGATGACAGTCCCGGTCACGGGCCACCCCAGCCCGCCAGATGCGGTCGGGCAAAAGGGGGAAAAAACAAAACAAATATGGTTCCATCGACGGCGCACGCGTAGCGACTAAAGGTATAGAGACGGTCTTGTGCGTGTGGATGTGCAGGAGGGGAAGAAAATCATAAAACGTTGTTCGGGGTCGCAGCCTAAAACGCGAGGCGGGTCGCCCAGGCAGCATTAAGAAGAGAAATTATTCAAATTCTCGCCCCGAAGCGGCCGCACACCCAATGCAAGCTGAGGGTGCGCTGCACATATTCCCAAATGCGTAAGACGGAGATCGAATTAACCCCCCCAAAGCCTGAACGGGTACTCGCCAACATCACGTCCATTCTGATTCGCCCCCCGCCCTCCCCGGGCAAGTGTGAGAAACTAGAACTAGGGGGGGGGGGAGAAAGACGGGGGCGGGGGATGATTTGGGGGTGGTTGGGTGGGGTTTGGGGTGTCGGGAGTGCCAAAGGAACGCTGGAGGTGGGAAGCGGGGAACCTCACGAGGTGAGGAACACCAGCGGACCCAGCAGAGGCAGGCATAAGAATTGAAGGCCAACGGGGGAGAAAGCACAGGAGGCTAATAACTGACCGGCCCACGCGGCGTAGTGGTGTCAGTGTGTGGGTTTAGATAGATAAGAAGATATGATAGTAGAAGATAGTAGAGAGAAAGAGATATAAAAATAATAACAGCACGACCAGGGGACCCAAGGTTGCCGCAAGAGGTTAAAGCGGCCGGGGCGGCGACAGGACAAGTGCGAGGGGAAAGGGGGTAGAGGACCAAAGGGAGAGGAGAGAGTAGGAGCCGGTATCAGAGGGCTGGGGAAGGGGCCGCACACGTAGGGGGGGGAACCGCATCAGAACACGGCGCGGCTAGCAGAGGCACGATGCCAGGACCGCTGGTGGTGGGACGGCGCGTCCAGGACAGCACTAGGAGTTTAAGTGACTTGCTCAGGGTCACGCACGCACGCACGCACACCCACAGGACCACACACACAACACACACACACAGGAGGCGGACGGAGCCGGGGGGAACCGCCGGGATCAAGACCCTGTCCGCGAACCCCCGGGGGAAGCCAGAGACCGCGGAACTGGTGGCAGACGCGGAGGGCAGGGCCGGGGTGGGGGGGGGGAGGAGGAAGACCACCAGAACAGGACAACGGGGCAGTGAAAAGCAGGAAAGAACGCAGGGCGACGGCCAGACAGCCGCCAAGCGGCCGAAGGGGGCGGACGCGACAGCAGAACAGTATTCTATTATTGGGAGAAGCCGAAGCAGGGCGATCACTGTGTCGCTCGTGGGGGGTGTGGGGGGGGGGATGGTAGGTGGGAACATACAATACACCCCACACACACCACACCCACAAACTGAAAGTTGTTTGGGGTGGGAGGATGTGAAGTGGTGTCAACCGGAGGAAGGAGGCAGTGGTTTGAGGCCACACGAGGAGAAACTAGTTGAAGTCACGGTGGTCCGGGCTGGGGAAAAGTGGCAAGGGTGGAAGGTCCTGACCACTTACCCGCGAAGAAGCGGCACGGGGCCAAGGAGGAGGGCCCCACAAGGGCCGCTTACAGAGGTACAGGCGCGCGCTTACCATAAGCACCAACGTCACGGTGTCGGCAAGGTAATTTGATTTGTTTTCAACATGTTGAGGGGTTGCAGGTTTACCCAAAGAGAAGTCAGTCAAAGATGACCACCCGCCCCCCCCCCCCCCCCCCCCCCCCCCCCCCCCCCCCCCCCCCAAAAAAAAAAAAGAAGCAAGCCCCTTACCTTCGTGGAGAGTCAAATCAACCACAAACCCAGGCTGACCCAAGGCTAAACTTTAGCTTCCAGTGGGAAACTCTTGCTATGAATTAGTTTTAACTTGGTCAGCAGTACTTGGAACGGTCACTAGAATGAGCGGTGCTTGCTAAGATGGGGGCAAGAGTCACTACTATAATATAGCAATGATGTAGAAAACTGAGTACGAGCCAAAGCATCGGTTAACACACACATTTCAAAACACATAGAATGTAAGGAGTGCAAAGGAAACATTAAAAGAAAAAAAAAGAAGCAAAATAGAATTAAAATAAAAATAATTGTAATTTTATTTTTTTATATCTTTATTAAGGGTCATTGGACTTAGGTGCTCAAACCAACGCCCTCCCACCCAAGATCGGCAGATGGGGGTGGGTCCCCCGAACCACAGTGGGTTCGGATGAGACGGGTGGTCCCTCGAATTCACTGGAACGTCGTCGAGGCGGAGAACAATGGAGCCGTTCTCATTGAGGCGAACCTTTGAGGCTCTCCCAACACGAACCTGGGTCCCAGTCCGGCCCCTGGCGAGACGACACTCTTCACACCGCGATCAAGCTCTGAGTCCCAGCCCCACGCCTCCTTCCTCCTCCTCCTCCTCCTCCCGTCAGGAGGGCTGGGGCCAGCCAGTACAAGCCCAGCTTAGACAGAAGAGCCCCCCAGCCTGCCCCCCCCAGCAGGAGCAAGACCCTCGCCTCCCCGCCTAGCGTGACAGGAGTCCATGGATCTTAATGGAGCTGCACACGTATAAGATTGTGTTTCATTACACGGATAAGGCAACAAAGAGCCCAACCACTGGTCGCGTGACCCGCGGCCTCTTTAGTTTCAAGTAACACTGATGAATGGCAACCAGATCACAAACTCTGTCCCTTCTTGACTTCGGTCCTCTTTAGTTTCAATAACGCTGATGATGGCACTAGAGCCCAAATGCTGGTCTGATTGACTCAGCCTCTTCTAGTTTCAATAACACCGATGAAGCACTAGAGATTAAACGCTGGTCTGCTTGACTCTGTTTAGTTTCAATAACACTGATGATGCTCTGGAGTTGATCTGCCCATAGGCCTTCCCTGTGCCGGTCTCTGCGGTGAATATACCTCTCCCCACTGTGGTGTCTCTCTCTGCTCAGCACAAGTCCAGAGAGGTCGTTACTCTCCAAGCCCACGCAGAGAACCGTGAGCTGCAGCAGCGTACGTGCAGCTCCGCCAGCTGAGGGGGCAGAGGACCCCCCCGTGCCCCATGGCTTCCCTTGCAGAGCCTGTTCTCCCCCCGTCGGACCCCTCCGCCAGGGCACGACGCAGGGCAGGCAAAACGCATGGGGGGAATGTCCCGGGTGCCGCCCCCAGTCCATCACGCAGAACGACAACGGGGTGCTGAACAGCACCGGTAAGAGTTATTATTATTATTATTATGATCATATATTATTAAATATTATTGGCAGATTCTTTTATCCCAGTGACTCACACAGGTGTTTACAGGGCAGCACAGGTTACAATGGCACGCTTCATCTTTAAACACAGTGTAATTTACACTAGTACAAATAATACCCTGTGCTAGAATACAATTATAACTATTATGAACTATGTATAATAACATAATACAGGAACTAGGATGGCATCTGTATATAATAAAAAAGACATGTAACTAGTTAGTACTCTGTGAATAAATAATAGACTACAATGTGAACTAGATACTCTTTCTATAATAATTAGAAACAATGTGAACGAGGATTGCACATAGGTTAGGGTGACAGCACGTCTAAATCTACCGTGCCATGGTAGCAGTGCGCAAGGATAGTGCCTCATCCGGAGGATCCCTACCGTCAGCGCTGAGCTCATTTAGAACCCTCTCTACACTCCGAAGGACTGGGCTGGAACCAGACAGTAAAAGCGAAGTTTGAAAGTGATCAGCGTGTTTCACAGAAGCTGACGAACCGCCAAACACCGAGTGTGCAGTCAAACCAGTTTTAATTCCCTGACTGTATCTTCCGTGTCCCTCTTCCCTCCCCTTCTCCCTTCAATGTCCGTCTTCGGTGCTTTCCAGTGTTACACGATCGCTGTCTCCTCTGGTCCCCCTCCTGGCCTGCTCCGCCCCACCTCCTCGCTCTTCCGATTCCCCACATGAACCTCCATAACCCCTCCAAACCAATCTGCCCAGGCGGGCACAGAAGATCAGGTGGTCTATACTAAGACGAGACTTCGTCGCCTCTTCTAGTACACTGTGAGGCACTAAGCCCAAATGCTGTCGGCTTTGACTCCCTGCTCTATTTCATACTCTGATGCAGGCACTAGAGCCCAAATGCTGTGCCTGCAATAGACTCATTCTCTCTAGTTCAATAACGCAGGAATACCCCTAAAGATATCCAAACGCTGGTCTGCTTGACTCAGTCGCTTCTAGTTTCAATAACACTGATGAAAGCACTAGAGCCCAAAAGCTGGTCTGCTTGACTCAGTTTAGTTACAGTAACACTGATGAAGGCACTAGAGACCAAACGCTGCTCTGCTTGACTCGGTCTCCCCTGGTCCCCTCCCTCCAGGTCCTGTTATGGGGTACAATAGATGCCAACGCCTGCCAGGAGGGCTCAGCCAATAAGAAGGGCACGTTCACGGATGAGCTGCACAAGCTGGTTGATGATTGGACGAAGGAGACGGTGGGCACCGCCCACACGAAGCCCAGCCTGAACCAGATCAAGCAAATCCAACAGAAGCAAGAGATCGGTATCTGGAGCAAGCCTCCCGAGGTGAGCTGTCAATTATAACAGAGTCCAGCAGTGTGGTACATCATAGAAACAGCATGGTGGAGCATAGGGAAGCATTGTAAATCACATAGAGGTCTGGTAAAGCACAGGAAAGCATTGTAAATCACATGGAGTTCTTGTAAAGCTAGTGGAGCTTGTAAGTAAAGCACAGAGGGGTGTTATTGGTAAAGCATAGGGAAGCATTGTAAACACATAGAGGTCTGGTAAAGCACAGAGAAGCAATGTAAAGCAAAATAGGTCCTGGAAAACGCAGTGAAGCTTGTAGATCACAGAGAGGTCTGGTAGCATGAGGGGAGGCTGTCACTCACCTCATTGTTGTTACTATATATATATAGATATATATCTTATAATATATATAATATATACTATATAGTAGCTATTATATAATAGCTATATATATAGATATATAATTTAATATAGGCCCTATCCTGCTCTGCTGAGGAAAAAAAAATTAAGACGCGCCACCTCAAAAACTTATCATTTCTTCCTTCTCCTGTTTTTACTATTTATAGGTATGTGTTTGGGTAAAAATGAACATTTTTGTTTTATTCTATAAACTACTGACAACATTTCTCTCAAATTCCAAATAAAAATATTGTCATCATTTAGAGCATTTATTTGCAGAAAATGACAACTGGTCAAAATAACAAAAAAGATGCTTTGTTGTCAGACCTCGAATAATGCAAAGTAAATAAGTTCATATTCATTTTTAAAACAACACAATACTAATATTTTAACTTATGAAGAGTTCAGAAATCAATATTTGGTGGAATAACCCTGATTTTCAAGCACAGCTTTCATGTGTCTTGGCATGCTCTCCACCAGTCTTTCACATTGATGTTGGGTGACTTTATGCCACTCCTGGCGCAAAAATTCAAGCAGCTCGGCTTTGTTTGATGGCTTGTGACCATCCATCTTCCTCTTGATCACATTCCAGAGGTTTTCAATGGGGTTCAGGTCTGGAGATTGGGCTGGCCATGACAGGGTCTTGATCTGGTGGTCCTCTATCCACATCTTGATTGACCTGGCTGTGTGGCATGGAGCATTGTCCTGCTGTAAAAACAATCCTCAGAGTTGGGGAACCCCTTAGTAACAGCTCGTCTTCCTTCCCCTTATGTTTTCAAAAGAAGGTACCCTGTTGAGTACCTGTAAGAGGAACTAAGTCTCACGAAGTGAGTTTTCTTGCTAGACGTGGTAAGGTCGGAACACTGCGTGGGTGTCAACTCAGTTTAAAAGTCGAAAACTGGGTTTGTGAGAACCAACAGATTACCAATGCTGCCTCTGGGACCTGCCCTCCGGTAGGATGTCACTGAACGTTGCTTTCATAACTGGGGGTGAGAACCGAAAAAGGCTAAAACAACAACGGAATGTTGACCTTAATATTAATTTTACCTAAAAAATAAAAAAACCCCCAACCAAACATCGTCAATACCTGTGTTGTACGGATGTTAAACTTCTACGGAGTTATGTCAACAATTAACTATTTTGTTTGTTCTCGACCTTTATTCTGTTTTTTCTTTTCTGGTCCATTTTTAACTCGCACGGTATATTCATAACTGGGGGGGTTTTTCAGTTATGAACATCGCTCGTGAAAACGTTGGAATGTCGACGGATTCAGAGGAACCCCGATACATATAATTCGCAACCGGGCAGAACGTGACTCACTAAAAACTCCGTAGGTAAGCAGTTACCGGATGTGTACGCGGCGAGGAAGTTCAACCTACCCAACATAAGGCTACCTATGTTGTTAGAGAGTCAATACCACAACACAGATTCTCAGTTGGAGTGAGGTCTGGGCTTTGACTAGGCCATTCCAAGACATGTAAATGTTTCCCCTTAAACCACTCGAGTGCTGCCTTAGCAGTATGCTTAGGTCATTGTCCTGCTGGAAGGTGAACCTCCGCCCCAGTCTCTAATCTCTGGAAGACTGAAACAGGTTTTCCCTCAAGAATTTCCCTGTATTTAGCGCCATCCATCTTCCCTTCAATTCTGACCAGCTTCCCATTCCCTGCCAAAGAAAAACATCCCCACAACATGATGCAACCACCAACAAACTTCACTGTGGGGATAATGTTGTCTCCGGGGTGATGAGGGGATGGTGGGTTTTCTTGGGGTGGAATTGAGAAGGTTGTTTTTGGGTCTTGTGCCAACAAATAAGCCGTTTTCTTGATGGGCAAAAAAGTCTTCAATGTTAATCCTTCATCCCCGGGAGACCAGCGGTTAAAAACCTCTTCCATAATGTTTTGGATGTCCCCCCGCCCACATGGCTTGCACCCTGTTTGACCAAAACCACCCTAACATGTTTTTGCTAATGGGTATTGTCTTTTTCAATTTTTAAGCAATGGCGTTTTTTTTTTTACTTTCTAAAGCCCAGCTCTGTGGAGCGTGCCCAGCTTCCTTTTAGAGTTTTTCCTTTAAATTCTCATGGTCCCAGGAATACTTCCCAACCCCTCCCCTTCCGCTGTGGAGCTCGTATTTTGGCAGCTGCTCCTAGGATCTTGATCTTTTGATGCTCTTCCTGTGAGCTTTGTCCCTCTTCGAGTTCAATGGTGGGCCTTTCTTGCGTCGCTGAGCTCGAGGCGGTCCCCCCCTCCGCCTGGGTGGTTTTTGGGGTGGCGTGCCCTCTCCTTCCATTAATTTTGGGTTTGTAATGGTGCATTCTTTCCATGGTTTTTTTTTCCATGGGCAGTGTTCTTTTCTCCCGTTTTTCCGATAATTTTTTTTTTTATAACCTCAACCCTGATAACCCATCTCCCGACAACTCCTGGTCCACCCTGCAGCTCCTGGAGAGCCTCCCTGGTGCTCAATGGTGCGCCTGGCCGCTTTTGGTGGTTCCGCCCCCCTTTGCTTCGTACGTTTGGGTGCAGACTCTGGGGCCTTTCAGAACAGTTGTGTATATATACTGAGATCATGTGACCGATCATGTGACACTTAGATTGCATACAGGTGGACTTTATTTTACTAATTATGTGACTTCTGAAGGTAATTTGGTTGCACCAGATCTTATTTAGAGACTTAATAGCAAAGGGGGTGAATACATAAGCACGCACCACTTTTCCGTTATTTATTTTTAGATTTTTTTTTGTTTAAAACAAGTTATTTTTGTTCTTTTTACTTCACCAATTTTTGGACTTCACCAATTTGGACTATTTTGTGTATGTCCATTACATGAAATCCAAATAAAAATCAATTTTAATTCCTGGTTGTAAGGCAACAAAATAGGAAAATGCCAAGGGGGGGGTCAATACTTTTTCCCGCCAGGACCACTGTATCAATAGCCACAAGTGTCTCGTACCCACTGTGAATTGCTTCCTTCTGCGCTGACAGTGTTCCCCAACTCTGAGGATTGGTTTTTCCAGCAGGACAATGTTCCATGCCACACAGCCAGGTCAATCAAGGTGTGGATGGAGGACCACCAGATCAAGACCTGTCATGGCCATCCCAATCTCCAGACCTGAACCCAATTGAAAACCTCTGAAATGTGATCAAAAGTAAGATGGATGGTCACAAGCCATCAAAAAAAAGCCGAGCTGCTTGAATTTTTACGCCAGGACTGGCATAAAGTCACCCAACATCAACGTTAAAGACTGGTGGAGAGCATGTTGGAAAAGACTCTAAAGTATACGGCATGAAGCGCTGTGTCGGAATCAGGGTTTCCACATCAGGGTTATTCCACCAAATATTGATTTCTGAACTCTTACTAAGTTAAACATTAGTATTGTGTTGTTTGAAAATGAATATGAACTTATTTTTCTTTGCATTATTTGAGGTCTGACAACACTGCATCTTTTTTTGTTATTTTGACCAGTTGTCATTTTCTGCAAATAAATGCTCTAAATGAAAATATTTTTATTTGGAATTTGGGAGAAATGTTGTCAGTAGTTTATAGTTTTTTTACAATAAAACAAAAATGTTCATTTTACCCAAACACATACCTATAAATAGTAAAACCAGAGAAACTGATAATTTTGCAGTGGTCTCTTAATTTTTTCCAGAGCCGCTATATATATATTATATCTAAATATTTTATATATATATAATATTATATATATATATTATATATATAATATAATTATATATATAGGTTGTTTTAAAAAAAAAAGAATTTTTGTTTTTTTTTCCCCACCCGGGGTCTGCCCAGCTGGGTGGTTCTCGTCGGTGACCCCGGTCCCCGGCCCAGTCCCAGTCCAGACTGGTGGCTCCTCCTCCTCCTGCTTGCCAGCAGCCCCTCCTGCTGGGGGCCCGGTGGGGGTGGTACCTTTGTACCCGGCTCCGCACCCATGTACCTACAGCACAGGAAGTACCAGCTACCCAGCACAGCCCTGGACAGGAAGCCCAACTGTCTCCCCCATACCGAGGCAGCAGCAGCAGCAGCCTGCCAGCCAGCTCTCCTCTACTGGGAACGGGATACAGACCAGGGTGCAGCCAGGACCCAAATAGCGGAGCGGAGTGAGAGGGGGCAGGAGGACGGACGTTTGGGGAAGGGGATAGTCTCCCCTGCCCCTACGCCTGCCTGCCTGCCTGCCTGATAGGTTCAAGTATACATGTTTAAACCACCACAAAAAAAAAAAAAAAATCCTTTTTTGGGGGGTGGGTGGGGGGGGGGTTTTGGTTGGAAAACCCAAGAACTAGCAAAGACTGTTTATTTTTTTTAAAAAAGGCAACAAGCATTCAATTTTTTTTAGTAAAGCAAAGAAAGCAAAAAAAGGGATAACGTTTTTGTTTTTTTTTCCGGAAGTGGACGGTTTTATATGTGCTGTTTATAAAAAAATAACAGACATGACAAATATTATTTTATTATTGATTCATTAATTGTCTGTTCAATTTTTGGTCAAACCCACGAATGTGAGGATCAGGTTATATGATTGTACGTGTGGTGATTGGAGAAAGTTATGTAAGAATGTAAGTCGGGGGCCTGGTTTTGTGGGGGGGGGGGGGGAGGGGGAGGGGGGGGGGGGGGGCGAGGGGGGGGGGGGGAGGGGGGGTGGGGGGGGAAATTGCACGAAAATGGCAAGGTCGGAAAAAAAGAGGCAAACATGTGGTAACGGGCGAGAATCCGAGGGAAGGCGAGCGGCCCCGATCGGGGGTAGAAAGGGACGTGATTTCCGGGGGGGGTGCGGGGAGTAAGGGAGGGCCGCAGGCGGATGCCGCAAAGTAGAAAAGGGGCGAAGGAAGGCCCCATGCTCCCACAAACGGGGCGGGTGGACAGACAGGGAATGGTGAAAGGGACCGAGGGGCCAGAACAGGCCAGAGAGAGGCAGTGCGGGGAAACGTGGAGGTAACTTCGGGCCATTACTAAAATAGAAATGGAGGAGAATAAAGAACATGGGACCTGGAAACAAATCCCACCGTTCAGTTTTAGTTCCCAGCTGCCGAAGTGAGACCATATCTGCCCGTTTGTGTTCTGAGAGGGCATCAGAGCGCACTGGGGCATTCCGGAGGGGCTCCAAGGCGGTTGGAACAAGGTGCCCCCCCGGCTACGTTTTTTTTTCCTTTGGACAGCAGGGCCACCCAGGCCGCACGAAACCCAGCGGGACTGCCACGCGGACCGATGTGTCTCTGTGGGGAGGAAGAAACGTCAAGTGGTGGACACTGGTGGACGGACCCCCGACGGTGCAGAGCCAAACCCTAACTGGCACATCAAATTGTAATTTGTCAGAGCTCGAGATAAGGAGTCAGCAGCCTTCAAGTACATTCAAGACTTCTTCCCTAAGCTGTCTGAGGCAAAGGTCAAAGCCAGTGACTTCGTCGGACCACAGATAAAGAAGATCCATGGAGTGCAATGAATTCCCCAAGAAGCTCACTAGTAAGGAGAAAGCGGCTTGGAACAGCTTTGTCGCAGTGGTTCAGGGCTTCCTGGGCAATCACAAGGCCGAAAACTAGGTGGAACTGGTTGAGACTCTGGTGAAAAACAACGGTACAATGGGCTGTAGTCCTCGAAATCTTCTCACGATCTAAATCTGTTGTAGTCAGAGTTTGTATTCCTTAGTATAACTACATGTTAGATATTTGGATGCATAGTTGTTTTTTTTTTTTCTCTGACCCATTTGTGAACGCAAAGACTGTTTTCCCCCTCATTGGTAATAGGTACATTTCAAAATATCACTGGTCCTGGTCACAAAAGCAAAGTTTGGGGAATAATAGCCATTTTCTATTTTTTTGAGGCATAAGCAATTAGGAAATACAACTTACTACCCAGGAACAAAAATTGTGTTACATTATTGTGTAATCACACATGTTTAGAGAGTGATCAGAATCTAAGGGGCCGAGGCCTTCATTTCACCGAAAAGGCTACTCTATTTACGACGGGTGTGAAAACTGCTGCGGTGCTGCCATTGAAGCAAACATATCAATTAACATTGTTTACACTCTCCCTCCTCTCTGTCGTCCCCCCGCACACGCGCTCCTCTCCCCTCCTGTGACTCAACCTCTCATATTTCCCTCCCTCGTCGCTCTCTCTCCCTCCCTCGCCCTCCCTCTCTCTTTGCTCATCACAACACGGACATTACACAACAAACGGTAATTCATACCAAATCATTGAGTGTACACCCTCCGGAATACCTTCTGTGAGTGAAGTGCAACCCCTTTTGCCCTCCAGAACAGCCTCAATTCTTGGGGCAGGGACGCGACAGGTGTGGCAATTGTTCCCATGGTGCTGGGCCCATGTTGCTCCACTGAGTTCTCCCACAGTTTTGTGTCAAGTTGGCTGGGTATATGGATCTCGGACTCCTAATTAGCTTCATTCCACAAGTCCAGCCACAATGGCGTCAATTGGATTGAGACTGGTTTTCCCCTCACGCCAGTGTTTTTTTGTGCTTGTGTGGGCCGGAGCCCACGGGCAAAACAACCGCAGGGGCTGGATGTGTGTTGGGCTGGAAAGTAAGTGACTCTTGGCTGGTCCAGTCGTGTAACGAGCTGCCAAACCCCAGTCCTGTCAAGGTAACGACGAGTTTGCATTCCTTTAATGATCTTTCGCCAACCCACAATGATTTACTGGACTTGGGTCAGTTGACTAAGGCTAGAAAAGATAGCCCTGAAAAGTAAACTGTTTCTGCTGCACAATTCGTGCAGCCCGCCGGGCCTCTTTCATTCTGACCCTTTTGAACCCACCGTGCCTTTGCCGTTGGCTGATGTCCTGTGGGTGACCGACCATACCTTGTGCACACTGAGCGTAGCCAAAACACCAAACCCACTAAGCGGTGCAGTTCCCTCGAGACACTCAACGTCGCGCCGGCACCCATACAGAAAATACCATAAGAGTAGTACCCTGGTTGCAAAAGCCTTAAATCTTTTGCTTGCTCATTATTCCACCCTCTGAATGGCACCACACACACTCCATCCAGTCTCAGTTGTGTCAAGGCTAAAAAATCCTTCTTTAACCTGTCTCCCCTTCATCTACACGGATTGAAGTTGATTTAACAGGTTACATCAATAAGGGATCAAAGCTTTCACCTAGATTCATCTCGTCAGTCTATTTCATGGAAAGAGAAGTATTCCTAATGTT
>NC_054549.1:20928830-20958830 GCF_017654505.1 Polyodon spathula
TGTTCAGCACCCCGTTGTCGTTCTGCGTGATGGACTGGGGGCGGCTGCGTAGCTTGCCCTTGGCGGAGCGGGTCCGACGGGGAGACAGGCACTGCAAGGGCAGCCCATGGGGCACGGGGGGGTCCTTGCACCCCTTCAGCTGGCGGAGCTGCACGTACAGCTGCTGCAGCTCCCGGTTCTGCTGGGCTTGGAGAGTCACGACCTCCTGGATGTGCCTGAGCAGAGAGACACACAGATTGGGGAGAGTGTCATATTAACCAGCAGAGACCGGCACAGGGAAGCCTATGGAAGATCAACTCCAGAGCCTTCATCAGTGTTATTGAAACTAAAAGAGGCTGAGTCAAGCAGACCAGCGTTCGGGCTCTAGTGCCTTCATCAGTGTTACTAGAAACTAGACTGAGTCAAGCAGACCAGCGTTGGGGCTCTAGTGCCTTCATCAGTGTTATTGACACTAGAAGAGAGCGAGTCAAGCAGACCAGCATTTGGGCTCCAGTGCCATCATCAGTGTTAATGAAACTAGAAGCCCGGCCAGTTACGGCTGGTAGCAAACCCGAGAGTACGGAAGTGTCACACCTTTACTTTGTGTGAAGAGAGACTCGACACGTCAGAGGGAGGAGTCTAGTAGCCCTGCAGGAGCAGTGAGAAGAGCCCCCACTCCTGCTCCAGGGGACCGACGACGACCCCCCCCGTCCGGGACATTCCCGAGGAGGACAGTATGTAGACCCGACATGACCCGACCGGGTGGGGGGGATGGCACTCCTCCACTCCCCTGTATTCTTAGGGGGATCTGGACTCAGAGTCTTGCTCCGGGGTGATGGAAGAGCTGTCCGTCTCGCCAGGGGGCCCGGGACTGGGACCCAGGTTCTGCTGTTGGAGTCCTAAGGTTCGCCTCACTGAGAACCGGCCCACTGTCTTCTCCAGCTCCGACGAGTCCCCAGTGAATTCGAGGGACCCCCCAGTCTCCTCCAAACCCACATTGTGTTCAGGGGACCCCCCATCTGCAGATCTTGGGGGAGGGCGATTGGTTTCTTGAGGAACAGTCATGACCTTAAAAAAGATAAAAAAATAAAAATTACCATATTTTTTATTTATTCTTATTATTTCTTCTTTTTTTTTTCTTTTAATGTTCCCTTTGCAATTACTTAAATATTATCATGTTTGAAATGTGTGTTAAAGATGCTTTGGCTGCTACTCAGTTCTACATGCTATATAGTGACTTTGCATTAGTAAGCACCCGCTCCATTCTAGTGCACCGTACAGTACTGCTGACGAAGTTAAAACTAATTCATTAGCAAGCGTTTCCACTGGAAGTCAAAGTTAGCCTGGGTCAGCCTGGGTTGTGGCTTGATTGACCGAGTAAGTGGCATTGTCCTCTTTTTTTTTTTTTTTTGTGTTTTTTTTTGGGGGGGGGGGGGGGGAGGGGGGGGGGGGGGGGGGAGGGGGGGGGGTGGGGGGGGGGGGGGGGGTGGGGGTGTGGGTGGGGGGGGGGGGGGGTGGGGGGGGGGGGTCCAAGAAACCTTGACTGAGTATAAAACAATGGGACGTTTTCTGAGTTACAGCTTTTTTAGGTTAATTACGTGTCGTTTTGCACTATAAACCACGAGTACCAAATTTGGCGCGACGGACATTGAACTTCTTGCCGGTGCTCTGCTGGGGCCCCTCTCTGGCCGGGCTGGGGTCAGTGTCAGGCCCCTCACTGCACTCCACAGCGGAAGTTGATTCAAATAGTTCTCCAGTGTGGCTCAAACTGCCCTCTGTGACACAAACCAAACACAAAAAACCAGTGTGTGTGTGTGTGTGTGTGGGTGTGTATATATACACACACATACACACACATCCCCTGGTGCCGTGGTGTGTAATCTCTACTAGAATCCGAAAGTTTATATATGTCTACAAGACAAGACGGAATCGCATGATTGGGGCAGCTTACCCTCGACGACATCCGAGCCTTTACTAAACGAATTTAGAAAATATTTGCCCATGGTACAATAGACACCGTTTACGTGGTTTTTTGGGTCGTTACCGTATTCTCCGCCATTGTCAGGGCTCGAAGGGACCTCGGCCCCCATCTCCTTTCTCAAGAACTATGGCACTCCAAGTTAGGGCCGAGTCGTGACAACATCCCTGTGTGTGTGTGTGTGTGTTGTTGTGTGTGTGTGCGTGTGGGCACGACGGGGACTCGTTCAGGGAAGTGGGATGGAACAAGCGGAAGGATTGAGATGTAAAAAAACGAGGTCCTATTGTAAATGACTCTGCAGCAGCAGCAGCAGTTGTTGATGGTGCAGAGTTCACCCCCCTAGTCTCTGGGAGTCGCTTTAAAAGCATCTGATAAATGACTCATTAATAATAATATAATACGGTACTATACAAATTTACCATCGAAATTGTAACTGTAGCAGAAACGCAGATTTAAAATATCGAGGAAAACTTAGGTTAACATGGTAGTGCTTGTTATGATATACTTATTATAGTATATAACTAATATATATATTTATATATATATATATAATATATAATGTGTGTGTGTGACTGTGGCTGCGCGAACCTTAAAACAGTCAAAATAATGTGGAGGACGTAAGTAGGAGTCGGTAAACCTTTACGGGTACTCAACTAATGGCGATGCGAGAGACACATGTCGGTCACAAAGTATAGCGACTCCAAGGTGAATGTGATAGTTTTGTTTGCAAGGAAACCGTTATTCGAACAACACAACAACAAAAAAAAAAAACAAAGTGGCAATGGGGAAAGGTTGGGTTAGGTCAAAGAGTGTGGAACGGTCCCTCTTAGCTTACCTTCACTACAGACTCTCATTGTCAGAGTCCGACCCCGAACCAAAGTTAGGCAGAGGCGTGCGTACACACTTACACGTCGCTTTGTGTGTCGAACTAACCCACGCGGCGAGCCTCGCTGCTTCAACTTTTACCGAGGAAGAATTACGACGTTGACCTTGCGGATTCCAAAATCAAGTAACTCTGTGTTTTTGAGTATATTTAACCAAAATATAATTGTTAGGACGTAGTTTTTTTTCTTACTATATATAATCGTAATGTTCGCAAAGCACACATCTAACCTTTAACAAAAAAGAGTAATTCGTCTACCCCGAACACCTTTCCCTACATGAAGGTTACAATTGTTCGATGGAATAGGTCGGGCCAAAGTAAGGTGAAGCTACTCGTTTTACAGCAATGAGAAATCTCCACTTAGACGGCTTTGTAACGGGTCGATTCTGGACAGTCCCAAGGGGAATCCTCAAGATTTCTGTGGGGTCAGCCAGTCACAGATCTCCTAAACATCACTTATCAGAACTGAATCCCCCTTCACCCAGACAGGTGAGCCTCTCGTAACCAGAGTGGAACCCACAGCCAGTAGCCAGTGTAGTGTACAAATCTGACACAACAAAGCTTCGCTTATCCTTCCTTCAATAGCGTTAAATTTGTATTGAGTTTTAAAGCCACGATCAGCGCTTAAAAGGGAGAGGCACAGCGATCATGTTAATAAAGCTAATAAGAGGTGAGAGAATGGATTTTAAAGATGGTCAGCGCTCCTTTAAGAGAGGCACAGTGATACTGTTGATAAAGCTAATAAGAGGTGAAGAATGGATTTTAAAGATGGTCAGCACCCCTTTAAAGGGAGGACCAGTGATAATGTTAATAAAGCTAATAAGAGGTGAGAATGGATTTTAAAGATGGTCAGCGCTCCTTTAAGAGAGGCACAGTGATGCTGTTAATAAAGCTAACAAGAGGTAATGTACAGCTATACATTCACAGGTTCGTTCCATTACATGTCGATGGTAAGTTGTACCGAACGACTTAAGTCCGACCATCCTAACGAAAAACATACACACAGAGCCAGGATACAGTTCTCAAAACAAAGACCTCGCACAACTCGTATAGGTCAGACAAGACTACCCGGGGGAAAGGACAGGTCCAATTGACTCGATCGACATTTCACCACTCTGTCTGTCGGGTCGCCTGGGGCTCTTCCTCCCGGACCCAAATGGTAGTTTAGCTCTTTGGTTGTGTGGTGGCATGGTCCGTTTCAAATCATGCGGACGCACTTTTGGTTCCAAAAAGTATTTAATAGATACGACAAATGACATATGTGAACAGATCTTGTGAATAGACAGACTATGCCACACACATGAATGTATTCCCTATTAGCATTCATAACGATAGTTTTTAATATTAAAACTTGCTTTTACATAGAAAGGTAAAGTTACTTAAAGCAAAGGGTTTCAGTTTGAAGCCAAAGTCAGACTTTAGCAAGGCTGATAGCACTTTAACACATATTGGCCACTAATCCTGTGCTGCCTAAGAATAAAATTGTCTTTGTTACATGTTCTCTGAGTTAACTAGCATGTTACCTAATTAACCTTTTTTCACCAATTATTGTTAACAGATGAGGATCCATGATTACTATAAATATAGGTAGAACAGGCACAAGTTTGTCATTCCTGAAAGTAAGGGAGCAGAAAATGGCAAAATACACTCAGTTAAGCAAAGAAAAAAGAGTCAGTAATTACTTTAAGAAATGAAGGTCAATCTTTAAGACAAATCACAAGAACTTTGAAAGTGTCTGTAACTGCTGTGGCCAAGACCATCAAACGATTTGAAGAAACTGGCACTCATGAGGACCAAACAAGGTCAGGCAGGCCAAGGGTGACCTCAGAATCAGAGAACAAGTTCATTCGAGTCACAAGTCTGCGAAACCGGTGATTAACTGCCCCTGAAATACAAGCTCACCTAAATGCTACTAGAAGTATAGATGTTTCAACATCAGTTGTTCAGAGGAGATTGCGTGAAGCTGTTCTAACTGGAAGAATTGCTGCAAAGAAACCATTGTTAAGAGTGCAGAATAAAAAGAAGAGACTTGACTGGGCCAAAAAACACAGAAACTGGAAATTTGAAGAGTGGAAGTCGACCTTATAGACCAATGAGTCAAAATTTTAAATATTTGGAGGTTGGGGCTCAATAACAGGGTAAGACGCAGAGAGGGTAAGTGCATGATTTCTGCATGTGTGGTTCCCACTGTCAAGCATGGAGTGCAGTGTCATGGTCTGGGGTTGCTTTACATTTGAGAGTTGGTGATCTTTACCAAGTCCAAAACAAGCTCAACCAGCATGGCTATCATAACAACTTCAGAGGCATGCCATTCCATCCCTAATGTCGATAAACCGTCAGGGAAGTAAGAGGAGTTACTATTACTGGGCTTGTGTGGAGGTCACCATGTTCTGATAGACCGCTCTTACTTTCACTTCTGTGAGTTAGATACTGGAACGGACGGGTAGAGTGTCTGGAGTTAGGGTATCTGAACATACCCTTGGCTGACCTGTCTTCTCAGTGCGTTCGAGGGTGTCACCAGGATGTCGAGACCCTTTAACGACGTATTTCGACCCTTCTGTACAGCCCACTAAGGAGACTTTGCCCAAATGGCTTACGGAGTACACAAGTTCGACAAAAATTCCAGTTTCCCACCACGATAAAACTCCTTAGGTTCTAAATCTGTATGAAAGAACTTGTACACCAACTACTGAGGAATACAAAACAAAAACATATCACATTGTGCACAAAGTAAATAGTCATAAATCTTTGCATATGTTTATTTGTAACAGGGTAATACTTTGTTTTATTCAAAGGTCGTTCACAACCATGACCATGTATAATCTATATATAATATTATATACTATATATTAAATTAGTGTTTGGTATCCTCTTATCTAAAAAAAAATTTAGCTATTTTTACAAAACACAATTTTTACTACCACTTTTCCGCCTTGTTGTTCCTCATAGATACACGTTGTTCTATATTTAGATTTTATTACGATGTTTAATTTTTAGGATGTATTATTTTTCGACTAGCTGTTTGTGGTGTGTGTGGCCGTGTGAGAACGATCGTCTTGATCGTAAAATTTTTCTAAGTTTTCTTTGTGGATTATACCATATTATTCCTTCTAAGATCCTAATTGTTATACTCTAACTATACGTAAATAAAAATAATATAGTAGTAGCAAATACATAGAGCAGCAATAGGAGCACATAGGGGGACCGAGAGCGTGCGCATCGGGAACTGCCTGAGAACTCGAGAACTTCCGAACGCAAACTCACGGCCTCGACAATGAGGGTCGAACAGTTAGGCGACGCAAGTTAGGGTGGAGGTGCTAAAGAACGATTTGTCGCAAAAGACTCTGATCTGTTCCCACACACACGAATACGGTTTCTAGGGGGAGGACGATCGTCGAAACACGAAGCCACACCGCCGAGACTCCAACGAGGGACGGGACCCAAGAGGTCCCTTCTCCCGGAAGTCTCACCCCTCCGAACGGACTATCTTTGGTCGTCTCCAAATGGTTTGGCGTCCGCTCTCGTAAGGCGTGAGTAAATTGTCTCATTCATTCTCCCCAGGACTTTTGTGTTCGCAATGGCTGCAGGGTTGTGCAACGCCAGCGACAAATTTATCGTGTAATCGGAGGACTGTCGAAAAGTTGTGTAGATTATTTCAGACAAAGTTCTAGAAAAAAGATGTACGAAGCGAGATCACGAAGACCCCCCAAACTCTAGAAGAGCTCTTTTTGTAAACGCCTTCTCTAATTATTTTTGGATTGGGCGTGTCTGTGTTATTCGAGGAGGGGGGGGGGGGGGAAAAGACAAGGACACGGTGTGTTAGCGCCTGCCATTAGTGACACAAACGGCCAGAAACTGGACACCCGTCTTTATTAGGACTGGTGATAGTGGTCTCTGCCTGAAAGTTTGCTCGAGACTTTGTCTGAAATGTCAATCGGGGACATTTTCAGGAACAGTCCTCCGATTTCGCCTCTCTCTTTGCTGTCGCTGCATCTCATTGTTCGATGTCGTTGTGAACCTGTGAAAACTATTTTAGCTCATCATTGACCTTGTGCTGGACAAACTACAGGAGGAAAGAAGTTGTTTCTCTAGTCACGGTTTTATCAAATCAAAACAACAGGCTGAACGTGGCGACACACTTCGAAAAACGGACTGACCTCAATATTTACCATTTATCTTATAGCACTCTCAGTACTCTGCGGGGTGGTTCGTTATATCAACGGTTTGGTGATGTGTGTGTGTGTGTGTGGTGTGTGCAGCCGTGTCTCACACACACCACTCAGAGTCAGAACACACAGCACAAACCACACTCCACACACATCACAGCGGGACACTCAGAGTCAGGAAACACAACACTCTACACAACACACAGTACCACTCAGAGTCAGACACACACAAGTCACACGCACACTCTCTTGTGACGAGTCACACGTCTCAGGCAGTCAGTGTGTGTTTGTGTGTGTGTGAGAGAGTGTGTGTGTCAGTGTGAGTCTCAGTCTGTGTGTGTCAGTGTGTGTGTGAGAGAGTGTCTCAGTCTGTGAGTCTCAGTCTGTTTGTGTGTGTCAGTGTGAGTCTCAGTCTGTGTGTGTCAGTGTGTGTGTGAGAGAGTGTCTCAGTGTGAGTCTCAGTCTGTGTGTGTCAGTGTGTAAAAGTTCAGACACTCTAGAGTCAGCACACACACACTTTACGCCCTAACCCTCAGAATGTCCGTACCACTTATGGATTTGCGAAGAGTCGCGGATCCGGAAGACATGAATGTTTAGTGCTGAGTTGGCTCAACAGGCAGAGTCCTGACCACAGCAGAGGGGCCGTCTCGATCAAAGAGCGGGCAGGAGAAAGAGCAGAGAGGGGGCAGCGGATTCACCGTAGGCTGGGAGGGGCCAGCAAGATCTACAGCTTGCCCCTCCGCGGGGGCAGGATCCTGAAGCACTGCCCCCCCGCCTCCGGACAACTGGGTGACTTCGGTGACCTCTGACCCCTGACTGGCACCGACCGCGGCGAGATCCGAGCACGAGGATGACCTGGAAGAGGAGGAGGAGGAAGGCTTCGAGTCTGGGGGGGTCTCCAGTCCTGCGGTGGCCTCCTCCCCCCCAGGGCCCTCCTCCGATGTTGTCAGGGGGACCACGGGGCTGGCGGGGGCCCCTGTCCCACTGTGCTCCGGGTACAGCAGGTTCCGTAGCTTCTCGTCCAGGGTCTTGATGCGGTTGTCCACGAAATCCATCTTTGGGGGACCTTCCCCGTCCGACTCTGGCACCGAGGAGGGCTGGGCCGGGCTGGGGTGGGAAGCTGGGGTCCCGCCCTGGTTCTGGGGGGTCCCCTGGGGGGACAGAGCAGTCAGGACGAGGGGCTGAACGCAAGGCTCCGGGGTGGCACTGCGGGCGTGAACGGGACCCCGGTTCAACTCCGATTCTTCTCGTTCGGGCGTGGCCAAGGTGTCCTCTGCGATCGGGGCGCATTCTTCTGCGCTGCTTCGTTGAGGTGCTGCCGGGGCGGTTGTTGTTTCCTCTCCTTCAATCGTGGCGGGGTGAGTTTGGGGACCCCCCACCCCAGCCTGCAAGATCCCCAACACAGTAGATTCAGCAGCTGGCACACTGGTTGTGGTAGCGGAGGGGTCTGGGAGCCGCGCAGAGCCAGGTAGAGGCTGAGTGGCCGTCTGCCAGCCCTCTTCAGCTAAACACAAGGAAAATTAAGAGCAAGCTTTCAGTGCCTTTCAGTGCAATTCTTTAATGAATTTATTTATTTATCTGTGCTTTGATGCTTTTCGTATTACAAGCTCCCAACATAATTTAGATCTTTTATTTAGCATGATGCTTGAGTGACTTGATGTTTTGGATAATGGGGTGGGGGGGTGGGGGGGGGGGGGGGGGTGTGTGGTACTATACCGCTTCAGTATTATCGTAGTGTCACTGAGAAAGTACGATTTTGAAAAGTCACATTTTTCAATTTGTCAGTTTTTCTGTTAAGTATCTGGGAAAACTATAAAGCGATCTGCAATTCAATATGTTAACAAGGGAACTTTACTCAGCTACTTTCATTGGACTCTATGAAGCTGAGTGAGTTTATTCCATAGGGTGCTGCTAATCTTTTGGCCAGAGCTGTGTGTGAGATGTGCAGCAATGCTTACCTGCAGCAGAGTCACCATCTATAGGCTGAAGTTCTGCAGAGTCTCCAGCAGGGGTCATGGGGGCACCCTGGCCAGACTGGGACTCGCGGTGTCTGATGGTCTGGTTGATGAAGAACCGCCAGCGACCTACTGGGGAGGACTGGGAGGAATCCACTGTGAATCGTCTCTCGATTCGTTTCATGGCCATTTTAGGGAAAAAAAAAAAAAATAGGGTCCAACCTTACGGGTATAACCAAAATACATAGGCAAGTCGACGACCAACACCCCCCCCCCCACCCACCCCCCCACGCACCCCCCCTCTTTGGCCTTTCCGACCTGTGTTGTGCAGGGACGCTTTTCACAAAGGACCGGTTGGACAGTGAAAACGTTGTGACACCTTAGGTGTGGATGTACGGCCCCCGTGGACGCTCGCGAGATTAGTAGGTGTCCCCGCGAACCACTTGACACTTGGCGCCTAGAAGGAGACGGCTGGATTAGGGGAGGGATGGTCCGTCGGGATGCCGCGTTAACACCGGCGGTGGGAATCCTGGGGACAAGTGCCAGGTGCGACCTAAGCTGGACGCAGAGGAGGATATCGGGTGCAACCTGCGATCTTTGCAGGCTATAGGGCATATACAATGCACTCTAACGACCTACGTAACGGATATGTACGTGTTATCGGTAACGTCATGATTAACGTATTAAGGATGTAAGCAGAAGAGGTAGAGACTACGGATAAGAGTGTCCTTTTGGTTTTTGTGAGGTTACGCTGCAGCTACCGGTAACTAGCATCAGTAACATTCCATCCCTCCTGGCGCAAGTAATGATCTGCGGATTTAAATGCTTCTTAAAGGCAATAACTGGCTGACTTACGTGTGGGTGGGGGTGGAGTGTTGATCTGATCCATCGACCCGGTCTGAAATTAAACACAACGAAGTCTCGTTTCAACTAGGGTAACAGGGTGAAGGTAAATACAGTGCCTGTCTAACACAGCCCATCCGTAAAGGATCATTTTGGGGTCCAGATCAGTTCGCTATTGAAATAAACAGGGTGAAGCTAACACGTCACCTCCCAGCCTCATACGAGGTTATCATGCAC
Organism: Polyodon spathula; assembly: GCF_017654505.1. Lineage (NCBI taxonomy): Eukaryota > Metazoa > Chordata > Actinopteri > Acipenseriformes > Polyodontidae > Polyodon > Polyodon spathula. The sequence continues at coordinate 20,938,872 of NC_054549.1, forward strand.
TTGCTTGCTAGTCTTCCATATGTCTCTGTATATATAAAGGCTAGAAGCAAAAATTTTTTACCCATCCCCGATATGAGGTTGCTGTGAATGACGGCCCAATGGGGCGGGGGGGGGCGGGAGCCAACCCGGAGGGTGGTGACGGGGTGGGGGGCGGGAGAGGACCTTGGTGGAGGGAGGCACTGATCGACTCGGCCCGTCCTAGAGGTCCAGAGCTGGGTGCGACGAGCGTAGGAGGTGGTTGAAGAGGAAGAGGCTAGGTCGTGTCAGGAGGAGGTGGACGTTGTGTGTCTATATATCTCTCTTTGTGTGTGTGTCTGTCTCTATAGCACTCTTTGTGTGCTTTGTCTCTATATGTATATTGGTGTATGTCTCTCTGTCTCTAGATGGCTCTCTTGTGTGTATTGTCTCCGTCTCTAAATGTCTCTCTTGTGTGCTCCATATTGTTTGTCTCTGCTCTAATATGTCCTCTCTATGGGCTCGTGTGTCTCGCGTGCTCATGTGTGTGGCTCATGTGTATCTCTGTCTCTATGGTGTCATCCTACGTGTGTTGTCTCTATATCAACTGTTCACTTTCGTCCTTACTCCTCCGACCAACTTAGCGCCTGCCTGCCTGCCCTGCCTCCTGCCTTGGACGCACGCAATGGGACGGAGGAGAGACAGTGGTCCAGGCCGCCATGGACGTTAAGGCGCCACGCAGAGCAGCACAGGCTTGAACTTCCAGTGGGTAGAACATCACCCAAGAGGTCGACCGTGAGGGGTACAAACAAGAGGCGAGCTCTCTAGACCTTCTCCTGCTCTCTCTCCCGCCAATGACGGTCGGAACATGGTCACATATGTGTCGTACTTACACAGTCACCAATGTGTGTTAAAGTACAAACCCACATGTCATATCCAGGACGTGCCCAGAGTTACTAAGGTGGGGACGCCCGAAAAGACAGTGGAACGCTTTTCTTTTCCCCAGCTTAGTATATGCGCTGATTAGATAAAAGCAGTGTTTTTTTTTTTCCAGTCAGCCTGGAAATCTGCTTGTGTAATACAGCTCGTGTACTGAGTAAACAGAATCTGACCCGACCCAATTGTTGCGTGACAATTGTGCACCTGAAAACCCGTCCGGTACGGGTCGGGTCTCGAGTCCTCGGGTCCGGGCACAGCACAGTGCATATCTTGTGTAGTGTGTGCAGAATACAGTACAGCGTCTGCACTGTGTTGCTTACTGTGTGCAGCACAGTGTTTACACGGTGTGCTGTGTGCTGAGCTGTACCTGCAGCATGGTTAGTTGGAAGCGGGCGTTCTTGTCTGCTCTCAGGCAGGACATCCTCCTCTGTGGTTTGGGTTTGTCTAACTTGCCATTCCCCCCGGCCTCCTCCTCCACCATCGCAGTGCTCTGCACATCCAGCGGGCCTCTGAGAGAGAGAGAGAGGAGATGAGAAGCAGAGAGAGAGAGAGAGAGAGACAGCCGTTACCCCTTGCTCAATTCAAAGGTAACGCACTATCCTGCACTGCTGTGTCACTGTGGATATAACTTGTTGTAATCTTAACTTTTTGCATCGTAGTTCATATTGTATCATATGAAAAATTAACGTAAAAAGGCAGAACCTATTTACGATTAATTTATTTACTGTCTGATTATTATATTAGTTATTATTATATTTATTCGATATTAGTAATTTTTGGGATACTCTGTGAATTTTAATCTGCCTAAAAGAGTTCTCGAAATCTTTACTCGTTGTCTACCTTACCCACCGCAATATGTGTCTAATAGTATCAGTTTTGTCACAGAACGTATATGTATATTACTTTTTCGTAACGTTTGTCTTTGAAATGTTAGATTTGTTACTTTCTCCTGCCGTCTGTCAATGGACTCACTGTCTCAGGTACAAAAACCGTGACTGACGACCTTTGAAAGGGACGAACAAACCGACTCGTGAAAGCGGTCAGCTCGAGGATAGCTCCCGGTGGTCACATTATTTTGTTTGGATAAACCCCAAAAAAAAATAATTTTTTAATTTTTGTCTCCAGTTTTTAACCCCGGTTTTTCTCCACAGTTTAGTGTGCCCAATTATTATCTTTATCCTCGGCTCACTGCTAGGTGGGGGGTAGGACAGACTGGAGCCCCTCGTCTCCGCCTCGACCAGGAGGACAGGAGGCTTTACACGAGGACGGTAGACCAGAAATGTGTGACGTCTAGGTGCGCTCCGGGGTTGGACATCGCGGTTCCGGGGTGTGTCTCAACCGTCGAGGGTATGCAGAACCGCAGGCGCTCTATCGGCCACAGGGGTCACTGCTGCGCGTTGAGCCGTGGATTCCCCTGCTGACCTAAACACTCCCTACCCGGGAGGCGCTCGGCCAATTGCGCGCCACCCCCCTAACGCGTGGGGCAACACCAGCCTACACTGGTCGACCGACGCTTGAACGCTAGAGGTCGATATCCACATAGTACGACGTGAGGTGTACCTCGCGAAATGACAACGCGGTGCGCTCCATCGGGTCGAGGGGTGGGAGGTGGTGTGGGGGGAAAGCGGGAAGCGGGGGTCTGTAGACAGGCCGAATATGGACTTGAGCCCACGATAGCCGTCCCACAGGGTGGGTCGTCCTACTACTCTCCTCGAGCGTGGGGGTGGGGATTGGGGGCTCCTGTTGATCCACAGACTGCAGCAGAGAAGACTGTCCCGGGGCAGCCTCGGAGCCACCCCCCGGGTACGAAGCGGGCAGGACGGGGTGAGAGCTGGAGGGGCTGGGGAAAACAGGGAGCGCGGAGGAACTGCTACGGGAATAAGACGGAGCCCCCGGCTCCGCTGCCTGCTGCAGGGGTGGCCGGGCTGCTGTAGCCGTTGGCATGGACTGGGCAGGGACCCCTGCCACCACTTGGCTGTACAGAGGGACAGTCATGGGATGCTGTAGCTGAATGTGGTACAGCTGAGGGACATGGGCAGGCTGTTGCTTCTTTTGCTGCTGCTGCTGCTGTAATTGAGCCTGGTGTTGCTGCTGCTGTAATTGAGCCTGTTGCTGCTGCTACATTGACTCGGACCGGACAGGGACATCATTGCCATGACAACTTGACTGAACCGACAACAAGAACCGGCAAGCAACGCATTGACTGAACACACGACGACGACGACATTAACTAGACAACGACGACGACGACATTGATCTAGGACAAAAGACGACGACGACATTGCTTTAGGAGACTAAAACTCGACTGACCAAAAAACATCGCCTGGGGTCTAACTGTTGCTGTAACAGAGCCTGCTGCTGCAATTGAGTCTGTTGTAACTGAGCCTGTTGCTGCTGCTGCTGTAATAGAGCCTGTTGTTGCTGCTGCTGTAATTGAGCCTGTTGCTGCTGCTGCTGTAATAGAGCCACAAAAACGACGACATGGACGCGGCATAATTGAACTGAACCGACAACAAGACTGGGAATGGACAAAGACATCGACTCGACAAACGACGCCGACGACATAACTAGGACAAAACGCGACGACATTCTCGACCACGAACGACGACGGAGGGGTGAACCTTATGGTGCGACGACTTAAAACTTTGGCCGACAAACGACACAACACCATGACCGAACAACGACCGGACATTGACAACAACGTTACCTGGACTAACAACGCGTCATTATTCGGACTACAACAACGACGACATTAACTAGGACGACTAACTGGGCCGACAAAAAACATGAAATCGGAGATTCTGTTGTAGTTGAGCCTGTTGTTGCTGCTGCTGTAATAGATCCTGTTGCTGCTGTATTTGAGCCTGTTGCTGCTGCTGCTGTAATAGATCCTGATGTTGCTGCTGCTGTAACAGATCCTGTTGCTGCTGTTGTAATTGAGCCTGTTGCTGCTGCTGTAGTAACATGTCCTGCTGAATCTGATCCGGCTGTTGTTGCTGTTGTTGTTGTAACTGGGCTTGTTGCAGAGCCTGTAACTGTTGCTGTAGCTGAGCCTGTTGCTGCTGCTGCTGTAATAGATCCTGATGTTGCTGCTGCTGTAATTGAGCCTGTTGTTGCTGCTGCTGTATTTGAGCCTGTTGCTGCTGCTGCTGTAATAGATCCTGTTGTTGCTGCTGCTGTAATACATCCTGCTGAATTTGAACCGGCTGTTGTTGCTGTTGTTGTTGTAACTGGGCTTGTTGCTGAGCCTGTAACTGTTGTTGCAATTGATCCTGATGTTGTTGCTGCAGTAATAGAGCCTGATGTTGCTGCTGCTGTAATTGATCCTGCTGAATTTGAACCGGCTGTTTTTGTAGCTGAGCCTCTAACTGTTGCTGTAACAGAGCCTGCTGCTGCAATTGAGCCTGTTGCTGCTGCTGCAATTGAGTCTGTTGCTGCTGCTGCTGTATTTGCGCCTGTTGCTGCTGCTGCTGTAATAGATATCCTGATGTTGCTGCTGCTGTAACAGATCCTGTTGCTGCTGTTGATTAACTTCCGGACAAAGACGACGGACACATGTACAGGAGACTAGACTAGCCGACACCAACGACAAAACAACATTGACACGAACAACGACTGGACATTGACAATGTTGTAGTTGAGCCTGTTGTTGCTGCTGCTGTAATTGAGCCTGTTGCTGCTGCTGCTGTAATTGATCCTGCTGAATTTGAAAACAGGACGCCTAAAACTGGCCGCCAACAACATCGACTCGCGATTGACAAAGACATGTCTCGGACGACGTTAACTAGAACAACATATGACTCAGGACAAGAATGCGACGACATTAACTCAGGACAAACAACGACGTACGACCATAAAAACCGCGGACAACAACGACGACCATTGACTCGGACAAACCATACGACGACGACAGTTATCTAGGACAAAAAAAACGACGCCGACAACATTAACTCAGGGACAACCCATTAACTCGGAAAACAAACGCACTTCATGGTCAGGACAACTTGGACATGAAATCGACAAACAAGAACCGGACATGACAACGACTCAACGCGAACAACGACGACGACGACATTTACTCAGACAAACGAACGACGACGCCGAACATTGTCTAAGGACAACGACGACGACGACATGGTCGAGGGACGCCTTGAAACTTGACGACAAAAACATCGAACCAGGAGATTGACAACGACTATTCTTCGACGATCGACGGTCACTTCAGACAACATTGCTCGGACAACGACGACGACATTCACTCGGACAACAACGACGACAAACAGAAACGCGGACAACACGGACGACGCCATTATCTCGAGGAAAAACAACGCCGACACGACTCGCCAACTTTGAACTGAACCGACAAAAGGACTCGGGATACATTGACAACGACATCGACGCGTACAAACGGGGGGACGCTGCTGCTGTAATTGATCCTGTTGTTGCTGCTGCTGTAATTGATCCTGTTGCTGCTGCTGCTGCTGTAATTGATCCTGCTGAATTTGAACCGGCTGTTGTTGCTGTTGTTGTTGTAACTGGGCTTGTTGCAGAGCCTGTAACTGTTGCTGTAGCTGAGCCTGTTGCTGCTGCTGCTGTAATAGATCCTGTTGCTGCTGCTGTAATTGATCCTGCTGAATTTGAACAGGCTGTTTTTGTAGCTGAGCCTCTAACTGTTGCTGTAGCTGAGCCTGTTGCTGCTGCTGCTGTAATAGATCCTGTTGCTGCTGCTGTAACTGAGCCTCACGACCGACGACGACATATTATAGGGACTACACCGACGACGACACTGTCTAGGACAACGACGACAACATTATCTCGACAACGACTACGACAGCATCGTACAGGACGACTAGACTCAGTCCGATCAACCAAAACGACAACAAAAACATTGACCGAACAACGACCAGGAAACTGTTGCTGTAGCTGATCCTGTTGCTGCTGCGACGACATTAACTCGGGACAACAACGACGGACGACAAAAGCGGATCAACCCCGACGGACGACGATCATAAACTCGGACAAAAGACGACGACAAAGCCATTATGGGACGGACTTAAACTGGCGACAACAACGCAACAACAACATTGACCCGAACAAAGACCGGGACATTGACAACAACGTAACTAGGACTACAACAACGATCGCATTATTCGGACGAACAACGACGACGCCATTAAAATAGGACGACTAAACATGGCCGACACAAACATGCTCGGCGATTGTACAACGACAGACCGGACAACGACGCACCGACGATCATTAAACTCGGAGAACAAACGACGGACGACATAAAACTCGGAAACGACGACGACGACGACATAAACGGCGGACAACAACGAACGACATTGACTCGCAAACAACGACGAAGCCATATCTAGGACACAAAAACGACGAAGCACAACATAACTAGACAACATTACTCGCGGACAACAAACGACATCATTGTCCAGGGACACATTGAACTGAACCGACAAACAAAGCACTGGAATTGACAACGACATCGAACTCGGATCAACGAACAACGACGGACATCTAACCAGACAAACGAACGACTACATTAACTCAGACAAACGACGACGACATGAACTCGGGCAACATTAACTCGGACAAACAAACTCAGGACACATACCTGGACACAACGACTACGACATTCACTGGCCAAACGACGCGACGACGACATGATGTAGGACGACTGAAACTTGGCGACACAAAACATCGAACTAGGAGATTGACAACGACATTCTCGTCGGACGACGACGTAACTCGGACCAACGACGACGACCGTTAACTACAGACAACGACGACGCCGTGTAGTTGAGCCTGTTGTTGCTGCTGCTGTAATAGAGCCTGTTGTTGCTGCTGCTGTAACAGATCCTGTTGTTGCTGCTGTTGTTGTAATTGAGTCTGTTACAAACGAAACCGACGACTCGACATCATCTAGGCCAGCAAACGACGACGCCAACATGTAACCAGACAAACAAGAAGCGGACACAACGACATCATGTACCATCGACTCGGACTGAACGACACAAAAGAACTGACATTCTGTTGCTGCTGCAATTGAGTCTGTTGCTGCTGTTGTAATTGAGTCTGTTGCTGCTGCTGCTGTAACAGATCCTGCAAGCGCGTCGTCGTTGCTAGCGTATAAAATGTCGTCGTCGTCGGTCAGAGTCGATCGTCGTGTCACATGTCCGAGTTCTGTTGTCGTTACAGTTCAAGTTCGTCTGGACAATGCTGTCGTAGTTGTCCGAGTTAATGTCGTCTGAGTAATTTTGGTACGTAGGTTTTTGTACCTAGATAATGTCTTCGTCGCTGTGTCGAGGTCAATGCTCGTAGTTGTTGTCGCGTTTATGCTCGTCGTCGTCGTGTCTGAGTTAAAGTCTGTAGTCGTGTCCGAGTTAACTGCGTGTCCGAGACAAATGTCGTTGCAATCTCCGGAGTAGAATGTTTTGTCGGCCAAGTTTAAGTCGTCCTATAATGTCGGGCGTCGTTGTTGGTCCGAGTTACGTCTGTCGTCGTTGTTGCCGAGTTAATTGTGCCGAGTTAATGTTGTCGGAGTTAATGTTGTCCGAAGTAATGTCGTCGTCGGTGTCTGGAATTGCGCGGTAGTAGCAGCAGCAACAGGCGCAAATACAGCAGCAGCTCAATTACAGCAGCAGCAGCAACAGGCTCAGCTACAGCAACAGTTACAGGCTCAAGAACAACAGCCAAGTCAAGTTCAACAGGACCTGTTACTACAGCAACAACAGGCTCAATTACAACAGACTCAATTACAACAGCAGCAGCAAAAACAGGATCTATTACAGCAGCAGCAACAACAGGCTCAATTACAGCTCAATTACAACAGGCTCAAATACAGCAGCAGCAACAACAGGCTCAATTACAGCAGCAGCAACAACAGGCTCAATTACAGCAGCAGCAGCAACAGGCTCAGCTACAGCAACAGTTACAGCAACAAGCCCAGTTAGAGGCTCAGCTACAAAAACAGCCGGTTCAAATTCAGCAGGATCAATTACAGCAGCAGCAACATCAGGCTCTATTACTGCAGCAACAACAACAGGATCAATTGCAACAACAGTTACAGGCTCAGCAACAAGCCCAGTTACAACAACAACAGCAACAACAGCCGGCAGGACATCAGCAGTTCAACAGGCTCAATTACAGCAGCAACAACAGGATCTGTTACAGCAGCAGCAACAACAGGATCTATTACAGCAGCAGCAACAACAGGCTCAATTACAGCAGCAGCAGCAACAGGCTCAGCAACAACAGACTTATTACAGCAGCAGCAGCTCTGCACAGCAACAGTTAGAGGCTCAGCTACAAAAACAGCCAGTTCAAATTCAGCAGGATCTACAGCAGCAGCAGCAACAGGCTCAGCTACAGCAACAGTTACAGGCTCAGCAACAAGCAGCAGTTACAACAACAACAGCAACAACAGCCGGATCAGATTCAGCAGGACATGTTACTACAGCAGCAGCAACAGGCTCAATTACAACAGCAGCAACAGGATCTAGTTACAGCAGCAGCAACAACAGGCTCAAATACAGCAGCAGCAGCAATTACAATTACAGCAGCAGCAACAGGATCTATTACAGCAGCAGCAACATCAGGATCTATTACAGCAGCAGCAGCAACAGGCTCAGCTACAGCAACAGTTAGAGGCTCAGCTACAAAAACAGCCTGTTCAAATTCAGCAGGATCAATTACAGCAGCAGCAACATCAGGCTCTATTACTGCAGCAACAACATCAGGATCAATTGCAACAACAGTTACAGGCTCAGCAACAAGCCCAGTTACAACAACAACAGCAACAACAGCCGGTTCAAATTCAGCATTCAGCAGGCAACAGGCTCAGGTTCAATTAGCAGGTGGTATTCAGCAGCCGCAACAGGCTCAAATACAGCCGCAGCAACAAGACTCATTATTACAGCAGCCCGCAACGGCTCAAATACAGTTACATAGAACAGGGCTCAGCTACAAAAAAGCCTGTTCACAATCAGGGATCAATCAGACGCAAGCAACCATCAATTACGCAGCAACAATCCGCGGTACAGCTCAGCAACAAGCCAGTACACCAACAACAGCAACAAAACAGCCAGGTTCAAGCAGGAGTGAATGTCGTACAGCAGCAGCTCAACAGCCAGCGCAGAAACAGGCGGAGCAGCCGCAAGGCTCAAGACCAGGCAGCAACAGGCCTCAGTTACAGTCAACAAGCAAGAAACAACAGCGGATCAATTCAAGGACAGGTACATGGCAACAGGCTCAATTACAACAGCAGCAACAGGATCTATTACTCAATTACAGCAGCAGCAGCAACAGGCTCAATTACAGCAGCAGCAACAGGCTCAATTACAGCAGCAGCAAACAGGCTCAGTTACAACAGACTCAATTACAGCAACAGGCTCTGCTACAGCAACAGTTACAGACTCAGCTACAACAGCAGCAGCAAATTCACAGGATCTATTACAGCAGCAGCAACAACAGGCTCAGTTACAGCAGCAGGCTCACAACAGGCGCAAATACAGCAGCAGCAGCAACAGACTCAATTACAGCAGCAGCAACAGGCTCAATTGCAGCAGCAGGCTCTGTTACAGCAACAGTTAGAGGCTCAGCTACAAAAACAGCCGGTTCAAATTCAGCAGGATGTATTACAGCAGCAGCAGCAGCAACAGGCTCAATTACAGCAGCAGCAACAACAGGCTCAATTACAACAGGCTCAATTACAACAGGCTCAATTACAGCAGCAGCAACAACAGACTCAATTACAGCAGCAGCAACAGACTCAATTACAGCAGCAACAGCAACAGGCTCAGCTACAGCAACAGTTACAGGCTCAAGAACAACAGCCAAGTCAAGTTCAACAGGACCTGTTACTACAGCAACAACAGGCTCAATTACAACAGACTCAATTACAACAGCAGCATGGATCTGTTACAGCAGCAGCAACAACAGGATCTATTACAGCAGCAGCAGCAACAGGCTCAATTACAGCAACAGTTACAGGCTCAATTGCAGCAGCAGGCTCTGTTACACAACAGTTACAGCAGCAACAAAAACATCAGATTCAGCAGCAGGTTCACTTACAGCAGCAGCAACAGGCTCAATTACAACAGCAGCAACAACAGGATCAATTACAGCAGCAGCAGGCAGCAACAAGATCAGTTACAGCAGCAGCAGCAACAACAGCCGGATCAAATTCAGCAGGACATATTACAGCAGCAGCAGCAGCAACAGGCTCTATTACAGCAGCAGCAACAACAGGCTCAATTACAGCAGCAGCAGCAACAGGCTCAGCTACAGCAACAGTTACAGGCTCAGGAACAACAGCCAAGTCAAGTTCAACAGGATCTTACTACAGCAGCAACAACAGGCTCAATTACAACAGCAGCAACAACAGGATCAATTACAGCAGCAGCAACAACAGGCTCAATTACAGCAGCAGCAACAGGCTCAGTTACAACAGACTCAATTGCAGCAGCAGGCTCTGTTACAGCAACAGTTAGAGGCTCAGCTACAAAAACAGTCAGTTCAAATTCAGCAGGATCTGTTACAGCAGCAGCAGCAACAGGATCTGTTACAGCAGCAGCAACATCAGGATCTATTACATTACAGCAGCAGCAGCAACAAGCTCAGCTACAGCAACAGTTACAGGCTCAAGAACAACAGCCAAGTCAAGTTCAACAGGACCTGGCTACTACAGCAACAACAGGCTCAATTACAACAGACTCAATTACAACAGCAGCAGCAAAAACAGGATCTATTACAGCAGCAGCAACAACAGGCTCTGTTACAGCAGCAGCAACAACAGGCGCAAATACAGCAGCAGCAACAACAGGCTCAATTACAGCAGCAGCAACAGGCTCAATTACAACAGACTCAATTGCAGCAGCAGGCTCTGTTACAGCAACAGTTAGAGGCTCAGCTACAAAAACAACCGGATCAAATTCAGCAGGATGTATTACAGCAGCAGCAACATCAGGATCTATTACAGCAGCAGCAGCAACAGGCTCAGCTACAGCAACAGTTACAGGCTCTGCAACAAGCCCAGTTACAACAACAACAGCAACAACAGCCGGATCAGATTCAGCAGGACATGTTACTACAGCAGCAGCAACAGGCTCAATTACAACAGCAGCAACAGGATCTGTTACAGCAGCAGCAACATCAGGATCTATTACAGCAGCAGCAGCAACAGGCTCAAATACAGCAGCAACAGGCTCAGCTACAGCAACAGTTAGAGGCTCAGGAACAACAGCCAAGTCAAGTTCAACAGGCTCAGTTACAGCAGCAACAACAGGCTCTATTACAGCAGCAGCAGCAACAGGCGCAAATACAGCAGCAGCAGCAACAGGCTCAATTACAGCAGCAGCAACAGGCTCAATTACAACAGGCTCTATTACAGCAGCAGCAACAACAGGCTCTATTACAGCAGCAGCAGCAACAGGCTCAGCTACAGCAACAGTTACAGGCTCAGGAACAACAGCCACAGTCAGTTCAACAGGACCTGTTACTACAGCAACAACAGGCTCAATTACAACAGACAACAGGATCAGTTACAGCAGCAGCAACAACAGGATCTATTACAGCAGCAGCAGCAACAGGCTCAGCTACAGCAACAGTTACAGGCTCAGGAACAACAGCCAAGTCAAGTTCAACAGGACCTGTTACTACAGCAACAGCAGGCTCAGTTACAGCAGCAACAACAGGCTCAATTACAGCAGCAGCAACACCAGGCTCAATTACAGCAGCAGCAGCAGCAAAAGAAGCAACAGCCTGCCCATGTCCCTCAGCTGTACCACATTCAGCTACAGCATCCCATGACTGTCCCTCTGTACAGCCAAGTGGTGGCAGGGGTCCCTGCCCAGTCCATGCCAACGGCTACAGCAGCCCGGCCACCCCTGCAGCAGGCAGCGGAGCCGGGGGCTCCGTCTTATTCCCGTAGCAGTTCCTCCGCGCTCCCTGTTTTCCCCAGCCCCTCCAGCTCTCACCCCGTCCTGCCCGCTTCGTACCCGGGGGGTGGCTCCGAGGCTGCCCCGGGACAGTCTTCTCTGCTGCAGTCTGTGGATCAACAGGAGCCCCCAATCCCCACCCCCACGCCCACTAGCCTCCTCCCTCATCCCTCTGCTGGAGACACCCCTGCCGATAGCACCCGAGTTCAGGTATAACCGGACAGATGTCTGGGGGGCAGGGGAAGGGGGGTCCGTGGGGGCCAGCAGTTTCCCCCTCTTCACCCTTTCCCAGCCCGAAGGGCTCCCGAGTGGCGTCATCCCGGCGGCGCAACTCACAGTTAAAGGCGCAGCATGTGGAGTCGTGCAGCATTGTACCCCCTATAGCTTGGAGATCGCAACGTTCGCATCCAGGCCAGTATCACAACAGACCCACCCACAACCGGGCAGCCTCTAGGGCGGTGGCGCGCAATTGGCGAGCGCCTCCCGGGTAGGGAGGTGTTTAGGGTCAGCAGGGGAAATCCACGGCTCACCGCGCACCAGCACCCCCCTGTGGCTGATAGGGCGCCGTGTGGTTCTGCAATGGAGAGCTGCCAAAACTCTGTGTTGTCCTCTGGCGCTACAGGTCTGGTGGCCGTCGCATGTGGATCTGCAGTGTGTAAAGTGACAGATGGCAGGAGCACATTTCGGAGGGACGGCAGCATGCTCCAGCCTCTGCTCCCCGAGTCAGCAGGAGGGGGTGCGAGCAGTGAGCCGAGGATACAGATAATAATTGGGCACACTAAATTGGGGAGAAAACAGGGGTAAAAATTTGACAATTTAAATTTATTAAAAAAAAAAAACCCAAAATTAGGTTTTTATTAACTGGTGACTCTCGATAGGAGCTGCTGGCGAAGTCTCAGCAAACAAGCAGGGAAAGTTTCCAGCAGTCAGTGCAAAAACAAGACTCTGTCCTCAGGTAACTGTCTGCCTCCTATTTCATTGTTTAGATGTAAAGTTTCTGTTTTGCAATGCTTTTTAATTATATTTTATTGCAAGACACTGTTTTGACTATTGATACATCTGTGTTATATCCCACCCATTTCCATCTGTTGATCATTTTCTAAAGCTCTGAGTAAATCTGTCTAAATTTTAAGTGTTCTATAGGGTTTTTAAATTTATTATTATTATTATTATTATTATTATTATTATTATTATTATTTATTTCATAGCATTTATCCAAGACGGAAATGCAATAAAACTGTTACTATACAATATGAACTAGGATGCAACAAGTTAAGATTACAACAAGTTATATCCACAGTGACACAGCAGTGCAGGATAGTGCGTTACCTTTGAATTGAGCAAGGGGTAACTCTGTCTCTCTCTCTCTCTCTCTCTCTGTCTCTCTCTCTCTCTCTCTCTCTCTCTCAGAGGCCCTCTGGATGTGCAGAGCGCTGCGATTGTGGAGGAAGGGGCCGGGGGGAACGGCAAGCAAGACAAACCCAAACCACAGAGGAGGATGTCCTGCCTGAGAGCAGACAAGAACGCCCGCTTCCAACTAACCATGCTGCAGGTACAGCTCAGCACACAGCACACCGTGTAAACACTGTGCTGCACACAGTAAGCAACACAGTGCAGACGCTGTACTGTATTCTGCACACACTACACAAGATATGCACTGTGCTGTGCCCGGACCCGAGGACTCGAGACCCGACCCGTACCGGACGGGTTTTCAGGTGCACAATTGTCACGCAACAATTGGGTCGGGTCAGATTCTGTTTACTCAGTACACGAGCTGTATTACACAAGCAGATTTCCAGGCTGACTGGAAAAAAAAAAAAAAAACTGCTTTTATCTAATCAGCGCATATACTAAGCTGGGGAAAAGAAAAGCGTTCCACTGTTTTTTCGGGTCGGGTTGACTAATTTAGACCCGTGAAGACCTCTACTGTACACCGCACACATGAAATGGTGTATACACTGTACACATCATGCTGTGTATACACTGTACACTGCTGGCAGTAACGCCCTCTCCTCTCTCCTCTTCAGATCTCCTCGAGCGGAGACAACATGGTGGAGTGCCAGCTGGAGACCCACAATAACAAGATGGTGACCTTCAAGTTCGACACCGACGGAGACGCACCCGAGGACATTGCAGAGTACATGGTGAGAGAGAGAGGACAGGGTAGGCACGCAGGCAGGCAGGCAGGCAGGCAGGCAGGCAGGCAGGCAGGCAGACAGTGGGTTAATTCACCAGCCTCTCATTCCTGCCTTTCACTTGTCACTCTATCCCTGTGTGTGCATCTCTGTGTTGTATCTCTGTCTCTATGTGTATCTCTGTGTGTGTATCTCTGTCTCTCTGTGTCTCTGTGTATCTCTCTGTATATATCTCTGTCTCTGTTTGTATACCTCTGTGTGTTTCTCTCTGTATATCTCTGCCTCTGTGTGTGTGTTTCTCTCTGTATATCTCTGTCTCTCTGTATGTGTTTCTCTGTATATCTCTGTTTCTGTGTGTTTCTCTCTGTATATCTCTGTCTGTGTGTGTGTTTCTCTCTATATATTTCTGTGTGTGCAGGTGGAGGAGGACTTTGTGCTGGATCTGGAGAAGGAGAAGTTTGTGGAGGAGCTTCACTGCATCGTGGCTCAGGCCCTGGAGATCCTGCAGGTCAGCTAGTCACGGAGGGGGGTGGTTCCAGGAGAGGGCGGGGGGGTGGGGGGCAGGGTGGGGCCGGAGAGGGCGGGGGGGGGGGTGGTGTAAACCTGTCATTCACAGCAACCTCATATCGGGGATGGGTAAAAAATTTTTGCTTCTAGCCTTTATATATACAGAGACATATGGAAGACTAGCAAGCAAGTGCATGATAACCTCGTATGAGGCTGGGAGGTGACGTGTTAGCTTCACCCTGTTTATTTCAATAGCGAACTGATCTGGACCCCAAAATGATCCTTTACGGATGGGCTGTGTTAGACAGGCACTGTATTTACCTTCACCCTGTTACCCTAGTTGAAACGAGACTTCGTTGTGTTTAATTTCAGACCGGGTCGATGGATCAGATCAACACTCCACCCCCACCCACACGTAAGTCAGCCAGTTATTGCCTTTAAGAAGCATTTAAATCCGCAGATCATTAGCGTGTTGATTTTTCGAAACAAGAACTGCGGTCCTTCCCTCACCTTTACAATCGAATACCGATCAATGGCCATCGACTTTCGCATGGAGTGTTTTTTGGTTTTTCCTGTTAGAATAGAATATGAGATGAGAAGGACAAATGTAGGATTAAGGCAATTAGTATCTGCCATGATATTGTTCATTGTATAGGACATGCATCCAGCAAAGAGTGCAGGATGCACCCTATAGCCTGGAGATCGCAGGTTCGAGTCCAGGCGCGACCGGTGACCAGGGATCGCCCAGGGGTTCCTAGCAGGTGGCAGTAACCGGCGGCGACGGATCATGCCTAGGTAGGGATCCATTAGGTCTCCAGAGGAATCCGCGGTTCACAGTTCACGGGCGCCCCCTGTGGCTGATAGAGCGCGGCAGTGTTGTCCTCGGGCACTGTAGGTGTGGATCCACAGTAGTGCAAAATGACAGGTTGGCAGGAACACGTTTCGCAGGCACGTGTGTGTGTTTCCAGCCTTTCGGAAGGGCGGGGGGGGGGGGGGGGGGGGGGGGGGGAGGGGGTGCAGCAGTGAACTGGGATACAAACAATTATTGGGCATTCCAAACTGGGATTAAAAAAAAAAACACGGGATTTTACTCGTTAGCGTTGCTAACCCTCTCTTCTCTCACAGTGGATTCCTCCCAGTCCTCCCCAGTAGGTCGCTGGCGGTTCTTCATCAACCAGACCATCAGACACCGCGAGTCCCAGTCTGGCCAGGGTGCCCCCCTGACCCCTGCTGGAGACTCTGCAGAACTTCAGCCTATAGATGGTGACTCTGCTGCAGGTAAGCATTGCTGCACATCTCACACACAGCTCTGGCCAAAAGATTAGCAGCACCCTATGGAATAAACTCACTCAGCTTCATAGAGTCCAATGAAAGCTGCTGAATAATGTTCCCTTGTTAACATATTGAATCACACACCCTCTATATAGAATGAACCCACTCAGCTTCATAGAGTCCAATGAAAGCTGCTGAATAATGTTCCCTTGTTAACATATTGAATTGCAGATCGCTTTATAGTTTTCCCAGATACTTAACAGAAAAACTGACAAATTGAAAAATGTGACTTTTCCAAATCTAGCATCACTGTGCTGCTATTACTGAAGGGTATAGGCTACCACACCCACCACCCCCCCCCCCCCCCCCCACCAATATAGTTTTGTAGTTTCTTTGATTACTTGATGCTAAATAAAAGATCTAAATTATGTTGGGAGCTTGTAATACGAAAAGCATCAAAGCACAGATAAATAAATAAATTCATTAAAGAATTGCACTGAAAGGCACTGAAAGCTTGCTCTTAATTTTCCTTGTGTTTAGCTGAAGAGGGCTGGCAGACGGCCACTCAGCCTCTACCTGGCTCTGCGCGGCTCCCAGACCCCTCCGCTACCACAACCAGTGTGCCAGCTGCTGAATCTACTGTGTTGGGGATCTTGCAGGCTGGGGTGGGGGGTCCCCAAACTCACCCCGCCACGATTGAAGGAGAGGAAACAACAACCGCCCCGGCAGCACCTCAACGAAGCAGCGCAGAAGAATGCGCCCCGATCGCAGAGGACACCTTGGCCACGCCCGAACGAGAAGAATCGGAGTTGAACCGGGGTCCCGTTCACGCCCGCAGTGCCACCCCGGAGCCTTGCGTTCAGCCCCTCGTCCTGACTGCTCTGTCCCCCCAGGGGACCCCCCAGAACCAGGGCGGGACCCCAGCTTCCCACCCCAGCCCGGCCCAGCCCTCCTCGGTGCCAGAGTCGGACGGGGAAGGTCCCCCAAAGATGGATTTCGTGGACAACCGCATCAAGACCCTGGACGAGAAGCTACGGAACCTGCTGTACCCGGAGCACAGTGGGACAGGGGCCCCCGCCAGCCCCGTGGTCCCCCTGACAACATCGGAGGAGGGCCCTGGGGGGGAGGAGGCCACCGCAGGACTGGAGACCCCCCCAGACTCGAAGCCTTCCTCCTCCTCCTCTTCCAGGTCATCCTCGTGCTCGGATCTCGCCGCGGTCGGTGCCAGTCAGGGGTCAGAGGTCACCGAAGTCACCCAGTTGTCCGGAGGCGGGGGGGCAGTGCTTCAGGATCCTGCCCCCGCGGAGGGGCAAGCTGTAGATCTTGCTGGCCCCTCCCAGCCTACGGTGAATCCGCTGCCCCCTCTCTGCTCTTTCTCCTGCCCGCTCTTTGATCGAGACGGCCCCTCTGCTGTGGTCAGGACTCTGCCTGTTGAGCCGGCCGTGTTTGTAAGTACAGCCGGCCGAGGCGCTGAGAAGCTTCTTCGTATTCACCATGCCTGTACAGACTTCCAATCCCTGCATTTCACACACACAGACTGAGACTCACACAGACTGAAACTCACACTGACACACACACACACACAGACTGAGACACTCTCTCACACACACACGACACACACAGACTGACTGACGACTCCACTTACTCTGACTCTGAGTGTTGTGAGACTCACAGACTGAGACACTCTCTCACACACACACTGACACACACAGACTGAGACTCACACTGACACATACACTCTCTCACACACACACTGACACACACAGACTGAGACTCACACTGAGACATTCTCTCACACGCACACTGACACACACAGACTGAGACTCACACTGACACACACACACTCTCACACACACAGACTGAGACTCACACTGACACACACACTCTCACACACACACTGACACACACAGACTGAGACTCACACACACACTCTCACCCGCTTGCACACACACACACACACACACACACACGTTTGCACTCTTATGCTTGTGGGGGCTTCTCATTGACTCTCACTATATTTCTATTTACCATTTCTAACTCCAGTCAGGCAAAACTCCACACAGGGTGCAAGTCGACAACAAACTAAATATTTTGGCACTTTCTCTTTTGTTGTACAAAGTGAGGACATCCCCACAGCGTCGTTTTATCAGTTACTATCTCTGATTTTCTCAAATGTTGTCCACGTGTTGCTGTAGCTTTTTAATTACGCGCTGTCGTTTCTCTCTTCGCCGTTAGCCTCCTGACAGCTTTTTACATGCCTAACTGTAAAGTCTGTTTCAGAGCTCTGTTTGAAATGTCCGCTCTGGTGATAGTGTCAGGATTTTTGCCCACATGGTCAAACCGGCAACACAGTGATACCGATCCGCGATGTGTGGCAGGAACAGAAAAGAGCTTCTTGTTGTCTGTGCGGGTTTAGTTTTTTATTAATCTCTTCCCGCAATGTTTTTTAGAGGACAGATCTCAAACCCCCCAGAGCACTAGAGCGAGCATGTAGAAAAGATCTTTGAAACAGACTTTATTAGATGTGTGAAAAGCTGTCAGGAGGCTAATGATGCTATTTAAACAGCTACAGCAACGTGTGGGACGGGTAACGCTGTGTTTTTCCGGACCCCTCTACTTACTCTGTTAATATGAGTGCGATGCTCTTGCCTGCGGTTTGTAACCTCTGCTGGTTTCTCTCCAGGCAATCCTCCCCCACTCTGAAGCCTCTTCCCCTGGAGACCCAGGGCAGGGAGCCCTCAGAGCCGGAGCACACAAGCTGCAAGCAGGAGGTGGATATTTTGGCCTAAGCTTTACTTGTCCTAGTCTCAGAAACGCTGTTAGCAAGAAATCGTGGAGTCGCAGATTGAAAAGCTGGGCGTACAAGCTCCGGCACTCGAGCAGCCTTTTCAAGAGATCAAGAGTCCGTCAAGGTAGCGTGCTGAGCGCCAGGGGGATACACAGAGGAATAACGATGATGATAATAATAATAATAATCATCATCATCTTCATATTGTTAATCCTAGATATCTTCCTTATTATTTTAGTTTTTTTCTTTTGAATTTTTAAAATGTTATTTCTGCTAGCAAGATGTGTGCGTGTGTGTGTGTGTGTGTGACAGACTTTTATTATGTAGATTTTTAATATGTAGATTTTTTTAGATTTATATATTTTTTGCCATCGCATACATCTTGTTGTTCCTGCCTTTTCACCATCATTTTTTAAAACCCATTTTTATCGATTAAAAAATATTTGGTATCTCTAGATGTGTTTTTTTATATATATTTTTATATAATATAAGATATATATATATATATATATATATATATATATATATATATATATATATATGTACAGGTTACCAACACTTGCTGGAAACTATTTTTTTTTTCATAATTGACAATGTTTTATGTTGTATACGTTTCTGTAAATACTTGAAAATGAAAACACGTGTTACAATATACAAAACAAAACATAAGGAGTATCAAAGCAATGTTCAAGAAATTGTCTCTAAATCTTGGATTCCTCAAAATAGCCACCCTTTGCCTTAATAACAGCCTCACAAACACGAGGCATTCGGTTAACAAGTTTCAGCAGGAAATCACCCGACATGTCTTCCCAGCTCTTCTGCAGCAATTCCCAGAGATGTAGGACACTTGTGGGTAGCTTTGCTTTGACTCTTCTGTCCAGTTCGTCCCATACAAGTTCTATGGGATTGAGGTCTGGAGACTGGGCAGGCCAGGTCATTAGATTGAGTTGTCCTTCACTTTCCTTCTTCGCCAGATAGTTCTTGCACAACTTTGAGGTGTGTTTCGGGTCATTATCTTGCTGAAGAATGAAGGACTGCCCAACTAGCTGTAATCCTGATGGAATGGCATGCCTCTGAAGTATGCTATGATAGCCATGCTGGTTGAGCTTGCCATGGACTTGGTAAAGATCACCAACTCTGTCACCAGCAAAGCAACCCTAGACTATGATACTGCCTCTTCCATGCTTGACAGTGGGAACCACACATGCAGAACTCATGCGCTCCCCCTCTCTGCGTCGTACAAATACTCGGTGGTTGGACCCAGATATTTCAAATTTTGACTCATCGGTCCATAAGACCGACTTCCACTCCTCAAACGTCCAGTTTCTGTGTTTTTTGCCCAGGCAAGTCTCTTCCTCTTATTCTGCACTCTTAACAATGGTTTCTTTGCAGCAATTCTTCCAGTTAGGCC